>NC_066583.1:582154269-582457602 GCF_024323335.1 Lathyrus oleraceus | reverse complement strand
CACACACACACACCGAAGACAACACAGGTGGGGTTAAGAGGAACGAGCTCGATAGGATATCGCATCCTATGCCTACGTATCTCGTCTGGAACGAGAATCAGAGCTGCCGTAGTTCGGCTCACGCACGCCAAACAAGACACACACACCCACAGGCAAACCTGGAACCCGAATGCCAATCGCTGGACTTACATCGGCTTCCGAACCAAACAAACACAATCAGGATACGGACAGCCAATCGCTGGTCTTACATCCATATCCTGACACACAAAAAGGACAAACAACAAACAAGCAACAAGTCACTAAGGAGTCGGGAACTCGAGCCTAGCAACTGTCAAACAAAACACACGCAAAAAATAAAAGGGTGCCCGGAGAGACCTTGCACGGTCTCCTGCCTACGTACCTCATCTGGTATGAGGATCAGGGCGACGTAGTTCCCCTGAAAGGGAAAGAAACTCTAGCCAGAAACCAAGGGGAGACACACTACCAGGGAGCTGTACTCGAGCCTAGTGTTATCATGCATCATTGCCCTATGTTATGGTTTCTATCTACTTGCACAACAGCAAGCTAATCCTAACCAGGAAGAACAAGCATGCAAGCATCAACAGATCAAAACAAGCATTTCAAGCAAGTATTCACATAGCACACACTATATCCAGTCAAGTGGGCTCAAACAATGGGTTTGACTGCCTAGGCAAGTCATCTGTACAGGGGTAGTATTCGCTCTTAACCTTGCCATTGAGGGGCTAAGGTGAAGCAGATGAACGGTGAGTGAAGGTTAGACTTCACAGCTCTTATCCCTGGCCAGGGAGAGCTTCAGACAAAGGAGCGTGGGTCCAGAATGGAGGGACCCTTCTACGCTCAAGACTCTGACACAACTGTACAAAGTACAAGATCTTGGGTTTGTGTCCCAATGCATCAACACAGTGGTGTGAGCAGAGGGACGACTCAACAGAATAGCGGGGGATAGATTGCATATCCCTATGATCCGCCAATTGCCTCATAGAGGTCTTCACCTGCTTGGCACAAAAGTAAACAATCACAAACATCGCCTCTTAAGGAGGACTTCAGACAGTTGCCTGGCCAAGTAACAGGCCAGGTCTTCCAGACTACATGAAGACAAGAGAGTCTACCTCAACTGGTTTATACAACCAAGCAGCAGCAAGCAAGTTCTTAAAGAACTGTAAGCGACTAAATGTACCTGAAATCAATCAAGTATCATCAGTACTCAGACAAACCAACAATAAACAGCAAAAGTCAATCTATACAGACAATACAAGTTAATGCACATAAGTGCAAGCCATGAGCTCAAGCTCAAGCATCAAACCTACAACACAAAGCCAATGTTAGTTCACAACATCAAACAAAACTCAATTTAATCAACTTGCACTTTTTCCCTTAAGCCTTTTGCATTTCAACCTGAAAATCCAAACCAAATGTGAGAAACTAGACCACTAGGCCAAGCCTAGGGTCCAAAGGGAATGAAAAAATCAAAACAGCAAGTGAAATTTATCCAAAATCACATTCAAACAAATCAAAAGCAAATGCAATTGGTCCCATGCTCATATCATTCATCATTATCATTTCATGCACAATTTAACATCAATCATGCAATTTGCAACTCCAAAAGACCAAACAGAACTATCTCAATCAAAAGCATACCAAAACAATTCAATTAATTCCACAAAAATTCACACCTAAACAGGACACATTAAATGTATAGCATGTCAATTTTCAGCTCAATTGGACAAAAGAAAGTAGGTCAATGAAAATCAAGAAGTCCAGACACATTTATACAAGCCAATTCAAGGCATCAACACAAGCATCAAATTCCATAAATCATAAAACAGTGACAACAATTAAAAAATGAATGGGATCAAAACCATAATGACCTGTAATGTGTCTACAATCCTCATACCAAATTTCATCTTCATCCAATACAATATGAGAATTTCACAAATGAAATGCCAACATGTGTCACACAAACTCACAAAATGAGCCAACAGAGAAGAAAATTATCAATCAATTAGAAAACTCCATCAAAAATTCCAGCAAAAATCACATGTAATCTTGACATATCAATGATCATTTATGCAAAAAAATTGGAGCAATTCAACATTCCTAAGCCAGGCAAATAAAATCATGAAGTTGACCTAGCTTGGTGTGACACAAATTGTCACACCTTAATTCAAAAATTCATATCTAATCAACCAAGTATCCAAAAATCACAAACTCTACATGAAAATCACCAGCAATGAGTCCAGAACAAGCACAAAAATTTTCATTCATTTCTTTAAAGGCATCACCATTTCATGAAGGTTTTGGTAAGACATGTACAAAATGCATACATTGAAACAAACCCTAGGCCAATTATTTTTCTACACATGCAAAAAATCCACAAAAATAACCATTAAATTCTACACATCATCATGAAAACAATGCAAAAAGTCTCACTCAATTTGGATAAAAAATGAATGAGATATGAATTTTGTAAGATCATGGCATCAAATGAAAATAAAAATGAAAAAGCAAATTAAGATAATAATTAATTAATGCGCCAGTGGCATTTTTGTAATACTAATGCCACTGGCCAAAACGACGTCGTTCCAATTACAATGCATGGCGCGCTTCTATTGGCTAAGCGAAGGCGGTAAACACATTATTCAAATGGCAAGGCAAAACTATGGATCAAACAGCACATTCATCGTCTTCCTCGTCCAGAATTTCCAGAAAATGAAGAACATCGAATCTTCATCAAAATCAACAAATGGATAACCATTGGAACCGTCCTTCAACAAGGATTCCAGATACATAACTATTTTCTCCTAATTCCTAACACAGCCACGGGATCGGGCGAAAATGAAAACGCACATCAAACTTAAAACCGCGATTACTCTCTCCACACTCAATCATTTCACAAACCACAACTTGCATGTTGATCTACATTCAAAGATCTATAAAAGCCCTAGCATAGTTTGAGCAACGATGAGATTCGAATTTATGTACCTTGGAGATGGCAGCAATGGATCTCGATGCTTTTTGCTCCAATTATCCAAAACAGATGATGATGAAGATTGAGGAAGATGATTGGAGAAAGATCCTTGGCTCAAAGATGCTTAAATTGAAAGAAATCTCAAAATGCCATTGATGAGCTCATGATGAACAGTTGCGATTCTTGGAGTATTTTGCACAAATTCAATGAAACAGATGGAGATGAAGGTTCAAGGAGCACGAATCAAAAAGAATTGCTCAATTTGGTTGAGAATTGATGAAGATTGATGAGAAAAAGTGATGAAGATTTTGAGAGAAATTGGGAGAAAATGGAGGGAAAGTTTGTTAGATTTCTTGAGAATTGTGATTATGATTAACATTCTGTTATGATTAATCATTTATACCAATGCCTTAATCACTTTGTTAATCACAATTAGCAAAAACCACTTGATTAGTGTTAATTGCATTTTTTAGGTGCTATGTCAAAAATGACCTTGCCAAATATTGCAATGTGACAGCTCATGACAGTTCAGACAACTTCTAAATGGTATTTGGAGTGTGTTGGAATGGTTCTCATGTTCAAATTCCAAGTATTGCTCAAAATCACATATTCACACCAAAAATGCACTTAAGTCCACTTGAAATTTGACTTTTTGCATTGACCATTTTTGATGAATTTGGACCATACACCATGAAAGTACATGTGAAATGGAGTTTGCTCATAAAAAGATCACTCAAATTGGACATTCCATGTGAAAGTTATGCCACTTTGATTATAGGCATTTTTGGAAAATGAATGGACCATAACTTGTCAACCATACATGGGAATTTCAAGTTCTTGGACTTTTTGGAAAGGTGAGAGCAAGATCTACAACTTTCATGTTGAACAAATTTTCATTTGAAGCCTTTTTTGGACACGTAATTTTATGGTAAAAAACTTTCCATTTTTGGAAACTTCCATTACAAGTCACTTTCCATTTTTGGCAATTTTTTGTCTGACTTTATTTTCTTCATTCTTGAGCTTTGACATGTCAAATGAAACTTGTTTCAACATGAATGAAGTGTATCCAACTCTCTCCTACCTCCAAATCCATAAAATCAAGCACAGTTGACCACAGTTGACTTTTCTAATTGATAGATGAATTTGGCTATGCACTGATCAAGCTGAGCCCCAATTCTCTGATGAAATGGCTCAAGGATGAAGCCCTAGCCTCCATAAGCTCAATATAATCATATGATGATCCCCATATCCATTGTAGACCCCATCTCCTTCACAAGCCCTGATTGGCCCAATGCAGATGATTAGGGTTGACCAGTGGTCAAAACCCTAATCTCAAGGTATCTGATCAATCTCTTGAATCTTCTGGATGATAACAAGACCATGATGATGATGATGTATCACTTCAAACAAGATCAAGATCAATCCCCTTGAGAAATCATGAAACCCTAATTTGTAACCCAATCCTCAGATAGTTACTGATCAGTCCATTGAAACCCTCAGGCTTGAATCTCAACCTCTTATCTTCTGATCAAGACTTAGGAGGATGCCTTGCACAATGTTACCACATGATATGCAATATGCAATGTCTAATGACCTAAAAATGATATGCAAATATGTTATGCTAGTCCCAAGAGAGGAGGGCAAATTTTGAGGTGTTACACAATGCACTAACTGTTTTCATCAAACCAGCAGACTTGATCAATTCCATAACCTCCTTCACTTCTATAGCCTCCTTCCCTAGCTCCCTTTCCACAGCAACTCTCCTCTGTATAACAAATTTCCACTTGGCCGCACCATCTTCCAGATGGAAGGAAATGTTGTCCAAATGCACAGCTGCAACCTTAGCTTGAGGCTTTCTAACAATTTGCCTTTTGGCAGGAGAGATGTCTGGGACATCGTCTTCGACATCATCTTCAGAATCAGAGCTTTCTCCGACCTTCCTCTTATTGACCTCTACTTTACTCCATGATTTAGAAGGACCTACAACAGCAGCCTTCTTACTAGTTCTGGCTGTCAACATCTCAGCCACAGTCTTGCCTTTCCTGGTCTTCATTTTCTTTGCAACACTTGGTTTCAAGTGATGAACCAAGGTGTCATCTTCCTCTTCTGAACTCTCTTCCTCCAAATCAATCACTTTCTCAGCAGTGTCATGCTTCTTAGATTGAGAAGCATCTATAGGTTTCTTGCTAGGCATGGTTTTTCCTAGAGAACACAGTCCCTCAACAACAATGTCTTTCTCTGATCTCGATGAATCATCATCTTTCTCAGTTTGAGGTTCCACCTCAGGTGAGGGGTCCCTTCTAGACAGAGGAGTCGAAACTCCCTTGACTGAGTGTCCTTCATTTAGGATCCTAGTTACCAGGTTCCTAATGACATGATCTGTATAGTGCATGTCATCCTTAGGTGGAGGGTTTTCAGAGTTGTTACCTTGATTGTTTCCTGCCGTGGAAGAAGGACCAGGGGCGTCGCCTGGGATTATAGAAAGAGGAATAACTTCCAAAACATCTTCATCCAGAAACTCCATGGAGGGAGTCCTTGCTTTGTGAGTGGGTTTTGAACCAGAGGATGAGGGATGTTGTGACATTTTGTTGAACTTTTGAGAAAATTTTTGTTGCCCTAGCAGAGATGGTCTGAGCAATTTGATGAAGATGGAACTGGATGTGTTGAGGTAGCGTGTGAAAATGGTATAGATGCTAGTTCCAATACTAGGTAATGATTTACCATAAATGGGACACTTTCTTTTAAGTGGGCAGACAATATTTTTATTCCCTTTTCCACTCCACTTTAATTGCTATAAATTCTCATGAATACAAATCCCCAATTTCCCTCTCAAACATTCAAACTGATTAGCATCCAAAGCTTTTGTAAATATGTCAGCTAATTGCGTTTCAGTAGTAACATGCTCCAGTGCTATGATTTTCTCTTCCACAAGTTCTCTAATGAAGTGATGTCGAATATCAATGTGCTTTGTCCTGCTGTGCTGAATAGGATTTTTGGAAATATTTGTAGCACTCAGGTTGTCACAGTACAATGTCATGACATCTTGTGTGACATTGTATTCAGTCAACATTTGTTTCATCCAAACCAGTTGAGAACAACTACTCCCAGCTGCTATGTATTCAGCTTCAGCAGTGGATAGGGACACACAATTTTGTTTCTTGCTAAGCCATGATATCAAATTGTTCCCCAAGAAGAAACATCCTCCTGATGTGCTTTTCCTATCATCAACACTTCCAGCCCAGTCAGCATCACAGTAACCAGTCAGCATGGATCCAGAACCATGAGTATATAATATTCCATAGTCACTAGTGCCATTGACATATTTCAGTATCCTATTCACTTGGTTTATGTGACTGACTTTTGGTTCAGCTTGATATCTAGCACAAACACCTACAGCAAATGCAATGTCAGGTCTGCTTGCTGTGAGATATAGCAGACTTCCTATCATGCTTCTGTATAGACTTTGATCTACACTAACACCATTTTCATCCTTGGAGACTTTCAAATGTGTAGGAGCAGGTGTCCTTTTATGACTTGCATTCTCCATGCCAAACTTCTTAATAATGTTCTTGGCATATTTGCTTTGAGATAGAAAGATAGAATCTTCCATCTGTTTGACTTGTAGCCCAAGAAAGTAGGCCAGCTCTCCAACAAGGCTCATCTCAAACTCAGACTGCATTTGTCTAACAAAATGTTCGACCATCTGATCTGACATCCCACCAAACACAATATCATCTACAATATTTGTGCCACCATGAGTTTTCCTCCTTCATTCTTCACAAATAGGGTCTTGTCAATACCTCCTTTCCTGTATCCATTGTTAGTGAGGAACACAGTGAGTCTCTCATACCAAGCCCTAGGAGCTTGCTTCAAACCATAGAGGGCTTTCTTCAATCAGTACACATGCTTTGGAAGATTTGGATTTGTGAATCCTTTAGGCTGTTCAACATATACTTCCTCATTTAAGTATCCATTCAAGAAGACACTTTTTACATCCATTTGGAACAGTTTGAATTTCATAATACATGCCACTCCAAGCAATAGTCTAATGGACTCAAGACGAGCTACAGGGGCAAATGTTTCATCAAAATCCACTCCTTCAACTTGAGTATATCCTTGTGCTACCAATCTTGCTTCGTTTTTGGTAACCACCCCTTGTTCATCAGATTTATTCTTATACACCCACTTTGTACCTATGACATTTACTCCTTCAGGTCTAGGAACCAGTTCCCATACTTCATTCCTCTTGAATTGTCCTAACTCCTCCTGCATGGCATTGATCCAGAACTCATCAGTCAAGGCTTCCTTGACATTCCTAGGCTTAATCTTGGACACAAATCAACCATGTGAGATCACTTCCCTTGATCTAGTTGTGACCCCTTTATTTGGGTCTCCTATAATGAGATCTTTGGGATGATCCTTCTGAACTCTGTTGGAGGGTCCCTTGTTGATTTTGTCATCTTCAGGTTCAGCTTGAGGAGGTTCACTCTCCTTATTTTTGTCTGAGAAATCAGCTGGGGGATCATTCAGAGATGTCTCAACATCGTCTGTGACATCAGTCTGTTGGTCATCAACCAAAACATTAATAGATTCCATCATTACTTTAGTTCTGGAATTAAAGACTCTATATGCTCTACTGTTTGTTGAGTAGCCCAGAAATATTCCTTCATCACTTTTGGGATCCATCTTACTTCTTTGTTCACGATCAGTCAAGATATAGTATTTACTACCAAACACATGGAAGTATTTGACTGTAGGTCTTCTTCCTTTCCAGACTTCATATAAAGTTGTAGGAGTCCCTTTCTTCAAGGTCACTCTGTTGTGAACATAGCAGGCTGTGTTCATGGCTTCAAGCCAAAAATGGTAGGGCTATTTCTTAGCATGAATCATAGCTCTGGCTGCTTCTTGAAGGGTTCTATTTTTCCTTTCCACCACACCATTTTGCTGGGGAGTAATGGGAGATGAGAACTCATGATGAATTCCTTTTGAAGAACAGAATTCAGCAAACTTGTTGTTCTCAAATTCCTTCCCATGATCACTTCTAATTTTGATAATAGGACTTTCCTTTTCTCTTTGAAGTTTTAGACAAAGCTCTTTGAAGACTTCAAACACATCAGATTTTTCTCTTATAAAATTGATCCAGGTGTATCTGGAGAAGTCATCCACCACTACATAAGCATACTTCTTCCCACCAAGGCTTTCCACCTGCATGGGTCCCATCAAATCCATATGGAGGAGTTTTAGAACTTTGGAAGTGGTGTCATGTCTGAGCTTCTGGTGTGACATCCTTGTCTGTTTTCCAATCTGACATTCCCCACAGACTTTTCCTTCATCAACCTTCAAGTTAGGAATTCCTCTAACAGCTTCAACAGATACAATCCTCTTCATACCTTTAAGATGCAGATGGCCCAATCTTTGATGCCATATCTTCACTTCTTCTTCTTTGGCAAAAGTACACATTGAAGATTAACCAGTTTCTTGAGAGCTCCACATGTAACAGTTGTCTTTAGACCTGACTTCTTTCATGATCACTTCATTTTCTTTGTTAGTAATCAGACATTCAGTTTTGGTGAAGTTTACATTTAAACCTTGGTCACATAGTTGGCTGATGCTTATTAGATTTGCAGTTAATCCCTTAACAAGTAGGACATTGTCAAGGTCAGGAACTCCAGGGCAATCAAGCTTACCAATCCCCTTGATTTCACCCTTTGCTCCATCACCAAAGGTTACATAGCTTGTGGCATGAGGATGAAGACCAGTTAGCAGGTCTTTGTTTCCAGTCATGTGTCTGGAGCACCCACTGTCAAAATACCAATCTTCTTTGGCTGAAACTCTGAAGGAAATGTGAGCTATTAGACTTGTAACATTAGTCTTAGGAACCCATTGCTTTTTGTTGAGAGGCCTCTGATGTTTGGGTCTAGGTTGATGATGAGCAGGACTAGGATATCCATACAACTTATAGCAGAATGGTTTTATGTGGCCAAATTTTCCACAGTAATGGCATATCCATCTTTGATGTTTCCCTTTCTGTTGTCTTCCTTTATGATGTTGTGACATATGATGTGACATCTCTGGTTTGCTCCCAGTGTGACTGCACTTAGGTTTGGACTTTGGTTTGCTACCAGAGTGGCTGCACTCAGGCTTAGATTCATTGAACCCAATGCCAGACTTGTCTCCTGTTATTTGTCCAGTCTGGAGAATTTTGTCTAAGGTGTCAGATCCATTGTTTAGCATCCTTACATACCTGGTCATCTCATCCAGTTTGGAATTCAAGAACACAGCTTCAGTCTTCAACTTGGAGATGGTTTCCACATGTTCTGCCTTCTCATTCTCTAGCTGTGTTATCACTTTCTTCTGGCTTTCGACTTGTCTACACACTTCTGCACTTCTGTGACACAACTCTCTGTAGGTAATGGCCAACTCTTCAAAGGTTACTTAATCATCACTTGAATCTTCACCAGAACCTCATCTTCTAGTCAAGGCAGTCACAAGATTTGCAGACTCTTCTGTTTCACTTTCATTAGACCAAGTGGCAACAAGACTCCTCTTCTATTTCTTGAGGTAGGTCCCACATTCAGTTCTAATGTGTCCATACCCATCACATTCATGGCACTGAACTCCTTTTCCTTCTTTGGGCTTTTCATCTGACCTTGTTCTTCTTCCAATATTATTGGATTTACTGATGTCAGATGCGATGTTCTTGACATTAGCCTTAGATCTTACATCCATCTTTTTCATAAGTCTGTTGAACTGTCTTCCCAGCATTGCTACATCATTTTCCAGATCTTCATCAATATCTTGACCACCTTCCTCCTCTTCCCCTTCAGTGTTTGACATGAAGGCTATGCTTTTGGCTTTCTTTTCAGATCCATCACACATTCCCATCTCAAATGTTTGGAGGGATCCAATTAGCTCATCAACTCTCATATTTGAGATGTCTTGAGACTCTTCTATGGCTGTCACCTTCATAGCAAATCTCTTAGGGAGGGACCTGAGTATTTACCTTACTAATTTTTCATCTGTCATCTTCTCTCCCAGGGCTCCTGAGGCATTAGCAATTTCAAGGATATTTATATGAAATTCATGAATATTTTCATCTTCTTTCATACTTAAATTTTCAAACTTGGTAGTGAGCAGCTGCAATCTAGACATCTTCACTCTAGAGGTGCCTTCATGAGTGGTCTTGAGAATGTCCCAAGCATCTTTAGCCACCTCACAGTTGTTTACCAATCTGAAGATATTCTTGTCTACTCCATTGAATATAGCATTCAATGCTTTAGAATTTCCAAGGGCTAGATCATCCTCCTCCTTGGACCATTGTTCTTCAGGCTTCTTATCAGTTGTAGCTTCTCCTTCCTTAGTAACTACTAGATGTTCCCAGCCTGTTAACACAGCCTTCCAAGCCTTATTATCCAGAGATTTTAGGAAGGCTACCATTCGAGGTTTCCAGTAGTCATAGTTGGATCCATCCAAAATAGGTGGCCTGTGAACAGATCCTCCATCTCTCTCCATAGTACCAGAAAGTATCGTCCCTAGATCTCACCCAGAACCAGAGCAAGATGCCTGCTTTGGTACCAATTGAAATTCTGGTATCAGATATGAGATGTCGAAGGTAATGTCACGACACTAATATCTGAACAATACAAACAGGATAAAGATAAAGAACAGTAATGCAAGAGACACACGCAATTGTTAACCCAGTTCGGTGCAAATTCACCTACGTCTGGGGGCTACCAAGCCAGGAAGGAAATCCACTAAAATAGAATCAGTTCAAAGACTCTCAGTAAACAACACAAGTTACAGTCTTTTTCACCTAATCTCTACCCGTGTGACTTCTACCTAAGAACTCTTAGATATGAGATCCCACTCACTCCCCCTCAATCACACCAGTGATTTTAACAGAATTACAATGAAAAGAAGACACTCTTCAAAGACACACACTTGATCTTACTTAGCAGCTTTAATCAAGTAGAGACACACTCATGCTTAAAAGCTTTGAGTGATAAATTACAACTCAAAAATCAGACCAATTCAATCATCTATAGATGAATTGAATGGCTTACAAATCACACGACCACACAAGACTTAAACCCTTATTCTCTCTCAATATTTCGTTCCTTATTTCTTGTGTATCAAACAGGTTTTCTGTGTCCTTTTTATAGAAGCATTTGGCTGGTCTTGGACATCATAAAACCCTAAAACTATTTTCCATTTAAATCTTCTCATGACAGTTGATTAGATCTCATTGGAAAATAAGTTAATCACGTTGTAATTACTGATTGATAGCGTGTTCAATTAACTCATCAATCATACACAGATTGCCATTAAAAACACAATCACATAATACATAACATTCAGACTGAATATTCTGTATACAGATGTCATGACATCGGGTCTGACATCCTGAAAAAATCCTGCATAATTATATTTTAAACATCCAGCAGGTACAAGATATCTTATGTTAAGACATCACATGTGACATCTTGTGAACACTCTAGGTTTTACCAAAATTACTGCCAACACTTAGAACCAACAGTGTCCACTTGATATGCCACCTCAATTAATGAGGGAGATCAAGTGGTCCACGTTTTTTTGATTTTTTTATTTTAATTTTTATTCCTTTGATTTTCATTAATTCATATTAATTTTAATATTGATCCAAAAAATATGAGAGTTTCACCAAAAATTTTCAAATAATTTCCTCTTTCATATTTTGAATTAAAATTAGTTTTTGGATCATTATTGATATTTTTCATGATTTAATTGATTTTGTGAAAAATTTTAATTGTTAAAAAATACTTTTAAGTCTTTAAAAATTCTGAAAAATTTTCTCCAAGGTCCATTGACCTTGTTTGACCTATGATAAATCTCATGGCCATTTCTTTGGTGTTTTGATGAGGTTTTAGGAATTTGACAAACCATATTTAATTTAAATGCCTTATTTTAGTATTTTTAATTTGAATAAATGTCAAATAATTGTGTTGACCTATTGTGATGATTTGTGTAAGTTTGACTCATGTTGTTGGGCCTTGGTCAATGTTGATTTGACTTTGTTAAGTTAATATCATTGGATTTAGGGGATTGATGGAATGTACATTCCATCTCCCAAAATGAATGAATGATATTAATTTGGTAAAAGTACCCCTTTGATCAATTTGAGTTTTGATCCATTCCCTTCCCTCTTCATCTCATTCCCCTTCTTTATGCATTCATCTCATTTGGCCTATGATATCTCTAAGTCCTAAGGCTAATTGATTGCAAAATCAACATAAGTATGGATGAGATTAGGCCACCTCTTTTGCATCTTCTTTTTGTGTGTGGTATGTTTCATGAGCATAGTCCATTATACTATGTCTCTAACATGCATTAACACCAAAATTCTATTGCCTGACCTCAAATAGTTGTGACTTCTACATAAGTCCAATTACGATTGCTTAACATAGCGTTAAATTTTTGACACAAAAGGCATAACATTCTAGTTAGTGAGATTGCAAGTCTCCCCTCTTTCATGGTATTGTGTGGAAACTTGGCCTTTTTTCCTTCCTTTGGAAGATGCCTTGGCTCAAGGATCCATGCTTGTGATAAGTGGGTTGAGTGTTCTCTAAAGAATGACTTAAAATGAAAAGCAAAAGCAAAACAATACTAACTTCTAACTCATTAACAACTAACATTTAATTTCAAGTCCTTTATTTTAATGCACTTTAATTTTTAAGTTCTATTCATTTGCCATTATTCATACCATTCTAATTGTTTATGTTAATGTCATTTCTCTTTGTCCATTTGGACCATATTGTGTGATATATCTTTCTTGTGTATATTTTGTTTGTTTGTGTGGTCTTGGACCTTTAATGTACATAATAAGAACAAAAACCCTAAAAAAACTGTTGTGTGGACTGTTGACTTGATCTTGAATAAATTGGACTTAGAATTTAGGCAACCTCCCTATGCTAAAGGATTTGGCCAATGCCAACTTTTGTGAAACCAAGTGATTGCAATTTGAAACTTCATCTGATACATCATTCAAGATCCCTTTGAGTTCATCTGCAACATGATCATTCTGAAGCTATTATTTTGAACCTGTGACTTGTGGAATTCATCTGCTACATGGGCTAATCTGAAGAAGAACATGGAATGGCTAAGCTTGGATGTGGCTATCTTTATTTGATGTCTTGATCTTCAAGTTAATATTGTATGCATTGTTTGTTGCTTGATTCTAATATCCAAGGGAATTTGGGGTTTCTATATGGCATTATTGCCTATTGGATTGCTACCCATCAGTCAGATCTTTTCAACTCTTAACTTTTAATTGTATACATAGGATTAATCTCTTCATCTCCTCCCCATTTCTTTAATTTCAAAATCTCTCCCCCCTTTTAAAAAACTTCTTTGTTTGAACTAGTTTTATTCTAAACTTTGACCACTTTGCAAAAGATAGAAACTTTGGCCTTATGCCATTGCATTTTCAAACTTCTTTTCTTAATCAAACTTGTAAATATACTTAACTATACTTGACCTAAAACTTTCAAAATCCAAAAAAGAACTAACTCATTCAAACCATTTTCAGGCCTTTGTGCCTTTAAAACTTAATTTTGTTAAAAAGTAATGCATCCACTTTGAAATTTGTATCACGAACTATGAGGTTTTGATCCCTCATTTTTATGTTGGTACATAGGCACAAGTCCGAAGGTCTTGTCAAACACAAAAAATATAATTAATAAATTCTCTTCTCATCCCCTCACTCTATTTGTTTGTAAACATCATTTTTGTATAAAATACATATGCACACAAAAAAGGGCTCCCTAGGAGTACCTAGGACACTTTGGGTGCTAACACCTTCCCTTTGTGTAACCAACCCTCTTACCTATAATCTCTGGCATTTTATTAGTTTTGATTTGAAAACTTCTTACTTTTGGGTTTTGTTCGTACTTTTTCCCTTTTCCCTTGGAAACAATAAAAGCGTGGTGGAGACTCTTGTTATTTGATGTCTAGCTTATCCATAGCTTGATGATCATGAATTTACCGCTACAGGTAGAAAACACAGCATATGACTCATCCTTGTATTTAATAAACTTGACCCATGTCCACCTCTTGTAGTCATAAAAAATGACTAAAACATACTTTTTACCATTGACAGGGGTTGTTTTCACAGGCTCAAACAAGTCAATGTGTAAAAGCTCCAAAGGCCAAGAGGTTGAAACAACATTTTTGGCTTTGAAAGAAGTTTTTCAAAACTTTCCTTTTTGACATTCCTCACAAAGAGCATCTGAAGAAAACTTCATATTTGGGAGGCCTTTAACTAAGTTTAGCTTGTTATGCATTGAAGAGTATAAATCCATCCTTATGACTTACAACTTTGCAGGATTTACTATTAAAGATAATTTCATAACCATTGTCACTTAATTGACTTATAGACAATAAGTTATGCATTAAACCTTTAACAAGTAAGACATTATTTACATAAGGGAGAGAGCAATTACTAATAGTTCCAGAGCCAATAATCTTACCCTTTTTATTTCCTCCAAAACCTACAGAGCCTTCATGCTTAAGTTCCAAACTTTTGAACATATGCCTTCTTCCCGTCATGTATCGTGAGCATCCAGAGTCCAGGTACCATGACTGGTGTTTCAACTCTGCTGCTTAGGATGTCTGCAATATAGATTATTTTATCTTTAGGTACCCATATATTTTTGGATTCTTTTTTGTTAATTTTCCTAGAGTTTTTCTTAACTTGGGGTTTTGTGCAGCAAAATCATGTGTGTGCCCATAAGTGAAATGGAAGTATAGAGCTTTTGGTTTTGTAGCCTTTTGTTTAAAATTAGGTTTGACCCTAAAGTTTTCGGGTGGAATATAATGAATACATATTTTCCCATTTCTACTTACTCCATAGATCATGGAAGCCATTTTGCTTCTGTCTATGTTTCGTGCAAGAATTTTTTTGAAAGTCATGTCATTTCTCTTTAAGACATCATCAAAGTCCATATGAGCTTCTGAAATAATCTTCTTTTCGAGTTCTTTACTCTTGTTTTTTAGAGCATAATTGTCTTTTTCAAGAATAGGAAACTTTTATTTCCGAACAAAATTTTGTTTTCAGCTCACTAAAGGCTTCAGAGTCAACTATATGGATTCTTTTCAGATCATTGTGTCTATTCTGAAGACTCTTAAAATTTTCAAGAATTCTGGTGAGACAAGACTCAACTTCAGAATGAGTAAGATTAGAGAATACCTCATTGGAATTTGAATCTGATTCTAATCCAGAGTCAGATACTTCTGAGCTAGCCATTAGTGCCATGTGCGCCTTCTTTTCTTCAGAGTCATCCTATGAAGCTTCTAGTCGTCCCAGGTAGCCATAAAATCCGTCTTCTTTTCTATAGAAAATTTATTTTTAAGCATGAGTTTGGGACACTCATTTCTTTAATGCTCAGGATGCTTGCACTCAAAACAAGTGACTTCTTTGTCAAATCCAGACTTCTTCTACCCATAAGTTGATTCATCTTGTCCATGCGTTCTTTTGTAGCCTATGAACTTTATATGTCCTTCCTTCCATATTTGGTTAACCCTTATGGAGAGTAGATACATCTCATCTTCTTCTTCTGAACTTTCTTCAAACTCCTCTTCTTCAACTTGAAGAGCTTTGGCCTTCTCAGATTTACTTTTGGATTTTAAAGCCACATATTTAACCTTTTTATGAGGCTCATCATCCTTAAGTTCAATATCATGACTCCTCAAAGAACTTATAAGTTCCTCATAAATAGTTTTGTTCATATCTTTTAACACATTTAGTGTTATCACCATTGGTCTCCATTTTTTAGGCAGACTTCTGATGATTTTTTTTACATAATCTAAAGTGGTATAGTCTTTGTTTAGGACTTTCAATCCAGCTACAAGAGTTTGAAATCTTGAGAACATTTGTATTATGTTTAAAATATGCTTCAACAAGTAGATACATAAGTTTAAATAAAATATTACACTTAACAAGAATATTCAAAGAAATATTTTCTAAGTGAGAAACACTTCTTTTATTTTTCTCTTTTCACTTATCTTTTTTATTATATGCCACTGATATATATATATATATATATATATATATATATATATATATATATATATATATATATATATATATATATATTAGTTCATGCATATTCTTCCAAGGTTCAAAAACCTCTTTATATAGGAGCAAATAGATCTGTTTGAAGGTGAAGTTGGAATATCCTTAATGTATTCGTTGTATGAAGTTCACTTCAAATTGCAACATTAGATTGGCGCTTGCAGAAAAGAGTTGGTTAGGATGATGAGACGTGAGAAACTTCTTTGGTACAAAGTTCAATACTTTACATAGAAAGTAGAATTTCTTTCGTACCTCTGTCACATCAATCAGTCGTTGATCTTTTGATACAAATATTCTAGTCAGGGGCTTCTTATACATGCTAATGAAGCTTGAGAAGAGTTCATAGTTTGTCTTTAGAACTTAGTGAGAATTCAGAGTTTTTGGAGATCAGGGTTCTAAGACTTTCGAAAGTTGGTAGTCATAACCTTTATCAGAGTATACCTAGATTATTTTTGAACATAAACGATGACTACATAGATCAGAATTGACTTAACACTTAAGAGTTAACTTGTTTACAGAAACGATTTTAAGTTTATCCTTTGGTTCAGAGTCAGGACTTCTTCAGAGACAATTTGAATTCTATTTTCTACACACTCAGCAAAATAGTTAGAGTAAAAATTTATTCCCTACACTTTTTATCATCAAAGCTCAAGGATAGTTGTATAATCATTCTTGTTCCAACAAAAAGTAACCCCGAAAATCTACCGTGTTGATTTGAATAGCTAAAACCTAGAGGAGGAAACATTGACTTACATGAGGCTTATATAATGGTCTTTTTCCCACGCAACCATATTGATATCCAACACATTATTCCAATGAACATTCCTCTTCCAAACTAAATTATCGAATTGACCAATATCTGTTTACCGTATAACATTACTTTTAATTTTGTTTAAACATGATATACCAATCAAAAGAAGAAATGAATCAATAAACTTTCATTTAACATAGATACACTAATATTGTTTTGTTGTATGATGTCCCCTTTCTCTTATAACACTTCCTTTTTTAATTTCTCTATTATTTTTGTAGAATTTTATATTTCATGATATCCCAACCGTACCTGTATAACAAAATCAAATTCAAAAATAAAAGCCCAAGTTAACTTAATTTGGGTCAAACTCAAACGCAAAACCTCATAAATCGAAAAAAATAAATCAAAAAGCAACCAACATATTTTTTTCCTTTGCATGAGTTAAATGTAATTTCCCTAATACTCATGTTATAATTTCGATTGTGGAGTTCTATGTAATTCTTCTTAAGCTATAATATTGAATAATTTTTTGTTATTAATGATTATTTTGGATTAGATATATAAAAGATGTTTTTATGGTAGAATTTGATATTTAAAAGGTATTGGTCATTGCTAGATCCGAGTTCTCCGTCTATTTATGTACTTGCTAAAAAAAGTACATATGCGTAACACCCCTAGGCTGGTAAGGGTGGCAAGAGACTTTAGTGTTTCTAGATGTTGGAGCAAGCTTACAAGGGTGAAGAGCCCTGTTTTAGAGGTGTTTTATGTGTGGTTAGAGCAAGCTCGCGAAGGTGAGAAGCTCTGTTAATGAGGTATTTTCGGTGAATATCAGATTGTCTTTCTCAACCTTAAGGTAAGATATTTATAGAGGTCTATGGGTCTGGATTAAGGGTTTCTCGTGAATAGTAACTTCCCACCCTAGTAATGATAATGGACAATTGAATTCCTATTTCTCAGAGAGACATTGGTTATTCTCTTGACTCCTTTTCTGCATCATTTTTGATGAAGACACATCCCTTCCCATGTTTTACTATCCTGGAGGAGTGTGGTATTTAGCGAACGATGTAATTCCCTTGTGGGTGATATGATCATGTAGCCCTTTGTTGACAATATGATCTCATAGCCACTGATCTGTTCACACAAATATATCACTACACAGTCCCTCAAGAACAAGGGCTTGGTAAAGGGTGAAGTGTTTAATTTACTTTGTGCCAACAAAGCCTACTTGATAAGACCCTTAGTCTTTCAAGTAGGGTGTTTAGATGAACTTGTCTGACAAGACTCTAAGTGTCTCAAGCGAGGCGTTTAGATGAGCATGTCTGACAAGACTCTAAGTCCCCCAAACAAGGAATTTAAATGAGCCTACCTGATGAGACTCTAAGTCCCTTAGGCGATTCATTTATATGGACATGTCTGATGAGACTCCAAGTCCATTGTGCGAGGCATTAAGATTATCCTGTTTGACAATACTCTAAGTCCCTCAAGTGAGGCGTTTATATGATTTTGTCTAACAAGACTCTAAATCCCTGGGGCAAGGCGTATAGATGAGCCTATTTGCCGAGACCATAAATCCCTCAGGCGAGGTGTTTATATGAGCTTGCCTAACAAGATTTGAATTCCCTCTGGCAAGGCGTTTATATGAGTCTGTCTAACGATTCTAAGTTCCTCAAACGAGGTGTTTAGATGAGTCTTTTTTACGATACTCTAAGTCCCTCTGGCTGGGTGTTTAGATGAGTATGTGTGGCGAGACTCTACGTCACTCAGACAAAGCATCTAGATGAGCATGTCTGAGACATGATTAGGTTTCTAAAGTCCATATTAATCTAAAATTTGTATAAATATGAATGTCACTATACTTTTTTGCACAAACACATACAACACACATATAATATTTCAATATTCGTATCTCGCTTTAATCTACTTCAATAGTGAGAAACCCCTTCTTCGATTTAAATTCTCAAAGATCACGCGTCTAATCGATCTAAAATCAATACTAGAAAATATGTACTTAGATAATCAAAGAGTTATGAAACTCTATCATCTCTCAATTGACAATAAAAGAAAGATATAGTTTAGTAACTTTGAGCTGAAGACACAGGAAAATTTAATTGTTATGTAGAGTACATTTCACTGTTACGAAACAAAAGATTCTATCAAGATAGATGCGAAGATCCTACTTGATGATAAAATATATTATAAGATTTACATTAACAATTATCTATCATTAAATTTTAATGTATATATAATTAATTTATGTTATATTTTATGTACGTATTTTAGTCTTAACTATTTCCAAAAATATATTTTTGAATTTTTTAAATTTTAAATGCGTCCAAATCTCATAAACATAGATGCATGAATAACCTCTAGAATGAGAAAAATAACCTCCAAAATCTATTTTGAATAGATACAACTAATATTACATCACAATCGTCTCATTCCCACACAACCATATTGATATCCAACACATTATTCCGATGAACATTTCCACTTCCAAACTAAATTATCGAATTGACCAATGTCTCTTTTACCATATATTACTTTTAATTTTGTTTAAACATGATATACCAATGAAAAGAAGAAATGAATCAACAAACTTTAATTTGTAATACATACACGTATATTGTTCTGTTGTAAGCTGTTCCCTTTCTCTTACAACACTTCCTTTTTTTACTTTCTATGTTAACTTTATAAAATTTTATGCTTCATAATATTCCAACCGTACCTGTACAACAAAGAAAAAAAATAAAATAAAATAAAAGTGAACTTAATTTGGGTCAAACTCAAACCCAAAACCTCACAAACCGAAAAAGAAAAGCAAAAATGACGATAGCGACCAACATAATAAACATATCCATCGCTTTCTCTCTCCTCAACCTCCTCTCTCTCCTCTCTCTCTTCATCAAATAGAATTTCTCAAACCTTTTCTTCGATTCCTCAACATCCACCTTCTTCCTCTCACCCTTTTCCATCGCCCCTTGCAAAATTACCAAACTATCCCTCCCAACCATGTGTCTTCCATCCATATCCTCCATACTAAAACTCACCTCCCTCACGTGCATCTCTCCCCCAGGTTTCCCACAGCACGTGACCTTTATCGTGCACTGCACTAATCCCATAACCACAGCGTATAAAACCTCAAGCTCCCCCGTCAGCCAGTGACGTCTCACTGTTACCGGTAACCGGCTAGATAAGTTCACCGAACGCTTACGTGTCGGTTCAATCATAATCCAGCTTAACGTTAGATTTTCTTCAAGCCACTCCACGACGTCGTTTTGCTCGAATTTTATAGAAGTCTGAATAACTTCGTTCGGCTCGAGAATTTCAATCCATAGAGGTGAACATAAGAACCATCCTTTATGAGTGTCCGTGCGTAGGATTTTCGAAAAGACAGGTTTGCCCTTGTAGTATAAATCTACAGCGGAGATTAATTCTCTCGTAAGGGATGATGATGATACAGTTGAGATTGAAGGAGAGGCACAGGAAGAGGAGTAATCGACGGAGGGGAATGAGTCAGAGAAAATTGAACGGTGGGATGATGGAAAGGTGGAGATGAGTGACTTGGCGATAGGATCATTAAGAGAAGGCCACGTGGCGGTGGAGATTTTTTGCCAGAGGTGGTGTTCGGTGCAGAGACGGTTGAGGTGGGAAGCGGTGGAGGCGGCAGAAGTGAGAGATGTGCCGTCCAGTCGGGAAAGGATGAGAGATTGGATTATGTCTGAATGGATGGTGGTGATGGGTGAATTAGTTGAATGAGAAGAATCCATTGAAGTGAGAGTTTGTGGTTGTTTTTGAAGGGTTTTAGGAAGAGAAAGATTATAGAGAGAAAAGAGAAATGAGAAATGAAAGTGTGGAGAGGGGAAGGAGTGGTGGGTTTTTATATAGCAAGATAAATAATTTATTAATTTATTAATATTTTGAAATTGAGGAATATATAATATGGTGAGAAGTAGGAAGAGTGATTAGGAGAGGGACATGTGATTTGCGTGTTTGTGGCAAATGGCAATACAAGTTGAGGGTTAATGGAGTAAAAAGTCAAGATTGGATGTTCATTAGTGGTAATGATGTTGGTGTAATCCCGTTGTCTCTATAATAGTATTCAACGTTTGCTTTGATTGGGAATTTGGAATCATCTAAGATAAGTTTCGTTTTTTTTTGTATAATTAGTTAATGGATAAACATTAACTGTATTTGCTTGAATAATGATTTATGATATTGACCGATAGAAATTTTATATTTGTGATTTCTTTTTCTATAATTTGTTGGATAAGCTCTATTCTTGACCCATTCATCAAATTATGGTAATTAAATTTTCTTTTTATATGTGCGTATCCTTTAAGCTTTTTTATTTAAGTACGCAAAAAGTATTTAAATGATAAGATGATGAGGAGTTTTAGAAACACGTGTAGGAGAAAGAAGAAATATACGAAATGGAAATTTAGTAATAAAAAAGTATTAAAACGTGATAATTTGATATTATATCATCTTATAATTTAGCAGTTTAAAATATAGGCGAGTTTTAAAGATTTTATATGATAGAAAGGTATCATTTAAGGTAAAAAGAAAATTTTATTAGATTAATATAAGATTTGTGATGTTATACAATATAAAATGTTGGAGGATTAAGCATTAACATGAGAATAAAGTAAATATATAACTCCTTTCGTCCCATAAAAATACTGATCCATTTGAAATAAAAGAGTGTCCTATAAAAATGACTTATTTCAATTTTCAATATATATTTTTCAGTTTTATCCTCTAATTAATATTACTTTTATCATTCTCAAGGTACTTTAGTAAAAATATTATTCTCTCTCTTTCAATTATTCCTTTTTCTTAATCTGTGTGAAATAGTCAACTGGGTCACTCATTGTGAGACAGAGGGAGTAGAGGCAAAGATGTTTCGTTTGATGTGTAAAAAGAATAGACTATAAGATTAGAAATGACAATATTAAAGATAGTGTTAAGATATCATCTATAGTAAAAAAAGTGGTGGAAAATAGACTAGGTAGTTCGAACATGTAGAGAAAAGTCTAATAAATTATATGATAAAAAGAGTAGATGAGTCAAACAACATAACGGAGTGAAAGATTTTAAAATACTATAAACTCAGTTATTAAGAAATATCTCAAGATTAATGAGTTAAATTGAAACGTAATCTTAAATATAACATTATAGAAGAAACTGATATATGTAACTGACTCTCATCTAGTAAAATAAGACTTGATTAGACTTCTATTTACTTAAATTTCTTATATCTCAACCTTGTTTGCAAAGTTACTTTTAAGAATTTGAGCGGTAAACCTATCAAGTTACAATTTAGTAGGATCTACTTTGAATCTTAGATTGATCATCAATTCATCAGTTAAAATATATATTTTTTAGTGTCAACAGAATGACACACTCAGTTGGACATAAATAGAGTCAAATTATGTCAGGTTTACTAATTGAATGCATTTATGAAATAGAAAATGGGTAATCCACCAAGGCAAATGAGTGGCAATTCCCTTTAATGCAAACAAAAATCAGAACGATATTTCTAACGAGAGGATGATTAAGAAGTTAATATGTCTCACAATGTTGATCAAATACTACAATGTGTTGGAAATTCACCAATTCCCGCTCAAGAATTTCACCAAAACTTGATGAATTTCGAATCAATCTTGATGAACAATAATCAGTCTTTTTAATTGATTACTCTTCTTGTTCTTCACTCTTCACTCGAGTGAATCAACCATACTTTGGTTGCAAGATTTCGCTGCACAATTGATAATGAAAGAGGAAAAGAAATTTTAATCTGGGAAGAGAGGAATTAAGGTTTATAGAAAGAAGAAGGGAGAAGAAGAACTTGTTTCTACAAAGTTTCTCTCTACTCTTAAACTTTGCAATATGCAATTACTTACTTACAAGTTATAATCAATAATAAAGTTGCTCCCTATTCATAGGTTGAGTTTGTTTGCACACCAAGAAGATCCTAACTAACCTAACTAACTCAGCTAAAATAAATAAATAAAGCTAAGTCAATATTTTGACAGCTAATCTAATTCGACACACATAGGCATTTTGATAACTTTTCTGCCTCTGTCGAGAAACCTTCTTCGACACAAGAAATTATAAATCATTACACCACATAATTCATTGTGTCTAAGCTATCTACATTCATCATAGATCTTAACTTGTTGAATACTTCGACCTGCATTCCTTTCGTCATGATGTCTACAATCTGATTCTCAGTTCTGCCGTATTCCAAGTTCAGCTTCGCTTCTGCTACTTTCTCTCGAAGATAATGGAACTTCATTTCGATGAGCTTGCTTCGTCCATGCACTATCGAATTATTTTCTAGATTGATAATAGACATGTTGTCAATCTTCATGGTAATCACTTCATGTGTCTTCCCTGTAATTTCTTCGACCAAATTCACCATTCATGTTGCATGACATGCAGAGAGAGAAGTAACTATGTACTCTACTTCACACAACGACGGTGCTGCTACTGGTTCCTTTCTTGAACTCCAAGCAACCAGTGCTCTACCTAGCATAAACACCTAGCAAGTTGTGGAATTTATATCCTCAACATCATTACACCAACTTGAGTCAGTGTACTCCACTAGTTTGCATTATTTTCCTTCATCGGCTGCAGGAAACAAAATGTCATAGTCAAGAGTTCCTTTGAGATACCTTAGTATCCTCTTTGTTGCTGCTAGGTGTGATACCTTTGGCTTCTGCATGAATATACTCACCATGCCTACACTATATTCTAGATCAAGCCTTGTGTGACAAAGGTATCAAAGTGATATAATGAGTCTTCTGTACTGATATCATCTTCTTTTTTGTCTTTCGATAGTTGCAATCTGGGCTCAGCTAGAGTCGAAGTTCGGTTGCAATCTTGCATTTTAAATCTCTTGATTATTTCACCTACATATCTTATTTGTTGCATTGTCAATCTTCTACTACTCTTGCAGAATTCGATACCAAGAAAGTATGAGATATTTCCCAAGTCATACATTTCAAACTCCTCACTTAAGTTATGTTTGAAATCTTCGATCTTCTTCTTGCAAGTTCTTGTTATTAACAGGTCATCGACATAGAAACATAGTATAAGCAATTCATTATTGCTTCTCCTTACATATACTTTATGCTCAGTTGTACACTTCACAAAGAGGATACTAAGGTATCTCAAAGGAACTCTTAACTATGACATATACTTTGAGGTCTGCTTGTGCTTGCTTGACCTTTGAATTCTTCTTTCTGAAATTATATTTCGACTTCACTTGCTGGTTCTTCACATAAGATTCTCACTAAATCTTTCTTTACATTTTCAGTCCAATCACATTCCTTAAGTTCATCTATGATCATGTCTATGTTGACCACTACTTGCTTGTTCACTGGGCCGAATAACTTGTAACCTCCAGTCAAATTATATCCTATTAGAATAATTTTACTCGAATTGTCATCAAATTTTCTTCTCAACTGATCTGGAACATGTCTATGTTCTATAGATCTAAATACTTTCAGATGACTCAAGCTAGGCTTGACACCATACCAACATTCATCTAAAGTGATTCCTTTTAGCTTCTTCGTCGTACATATGTTCAAGATGTATGTTGCAGTCGACACAACTTCTCCCCATAAT
The DNA here is from genome assembly GCF_024323335.1 of Lathyrus oleraceus. NCBI lineage: Eukaryota > Viridiplantae > Streptophyta > Magnoliopsida > Fabales > Fabaceae > Lathyrus > Lathyrus oleraceus. Next base: position 582,433,119 of record NC_066583.1, on the reverse strand, counting down.
TCTTTGGATAGACTCTTGCCTTTCAACAAACTTCTCACCATATTAATGATGGTTTTATTCTTCCATTATGCAGTTTCATTTTGTTGTGGAGTGTAGGGTGGGACCACTTCATGCACTATCCATTCTTACTCCCATAACATGTCGAAGTCTTTCGACACATATTCTCCACCACCATCAGTCCTCATAATATTGAGCTTTCGGACACTTTGTCTTTTGAACATAGATTTAAACTTCACAAATACCTCGATCACTTCACTTTCTTCTTGATCAGGTAAGTCCATAATTTTCGACTGAAATCATCTATGAATATGACAAAGTATCTGTTACCTCCAATCGAATCCACTTGGATATGACCGTACACATCAGAGTATGACTTCAATAATTTCCTTCAACTTGCTTCATGCATCATTTCTAAAGTTGTTCTTGTATTGCTTTGCCTACAAACATTCCTCACACACATCATTTGGAATGTCGATTTCTAGTAACCATGAAACCATATTTCTTCTTTTTAGATCTATAATGTCTTTGAAATTGAGATGGCTAAGTCTATATCCGTTTATCCCTGCTAGCTGCAGTAGCAAGGAACTTGTGCTCCGTCATATTTAGTTCAATCCTGAAGGTTCTATCCAGAGATATAGGTGCCTTCAAGATTAACCTTCCACCTAAGTAGAGAACTCTCGTCATCTTGTCTTCGATCGACACTTTGTAGTTCTTTACTACCAACTGCCATATGCTGAGAAAATTGCTTTTCATACCTAGTATGTACAGTACATTGGAAATTACAAACCTCTTGTCATCTTTCCTCATAATCAGAACATCACCAATACCTTAATATGCTAGAGTATTGTCATTTGCAAATTTTACCATGTTCTTTATTGAGGGTTTCATGTTGACAACCAATCTTTCCTACCATTCATGTGTGATGAGCATCCTGATTCCAAGTACCATTGGTCCTGGAATATTTCTTCATCTCTTGTTATGAGCATCAACAACATCTCTTCTTTTTCTTCATGCTTTGCAAACTTTGCATCATTTTCTTGATTCTTTTTCTTTTCAGGATAATCACTAGAGTAGTTACCATGCTTCTGACAATTGAAATAATGAATGTGACTTTTGTCAGGTTTTCGACCACCACCTCATCCTCTACCAGTAGCACCACCTCATTGGTTGCTTTGGTATGAGGACTCTCTCTCATTTGACCAACCTTCTTCTTGCTGATTTTAACAAGTCAAATTATTGTAGCCTCATATACCTTTATTGTCGAGCCACTTCCCTTTACCTTTATTTTCTCTTGTTGATTGTTCCTGCAAAGAAACATCATCCTTCAACTTTCCTACAACTCTTCCAACCATTCTTTATTCATGAGATTCAAGCGTCCCTTGAAGCCCTTCCTTTGTCAATGTTGACAAATCTTTCGACTCTTTTATGGATATTACCATGTGGTCAAACTTTGGAGCCATTGACCTCAAGATCTTTGCAACAATTAATCTTGATGTCAACACTTCTCTATATATCTTGATTTGATTCACCAGTTTTGTAACCCTAGTGAAAAAATCAGATATGCTTTCATTGTCTTCCATCTGAAGCAATTCATATGTTATTTTGAGAGTTTATAACCTCACCTCTTTCACCTTCTCAGTGCCTCCAAACTATTTTTCCAAAATTTCCCATGTTTTTTTCGCTGAATCGACATCACTCGGTTTTTCAAAATTATTGGAATCAACACATTTATGAATTATAAAGAGAGTTTTATAATATTTCTTCTTCAATTCTTTGTGTGCAACCTTTTCTTCATTCGTTGTGTTTTCCTCAGACGACATCACTCCCTCCTTCACAAGATCCCAAAGATCTTGACAATAAAAAATAACCTTCATCTGTTTACACCAATTCTCATAATTCCGACCCTTCAGAATTGGTAGACTCGGGGCAAAATGTCCATTCGGATTATTCAACACCATCGTGTTTGGCTTCCCATGAATCTCTCAGGAAGTTCTCTAGATACCAGATGTTGGAAATTCTCCAATTACCGCTCAAGAATTTCCCCAAAACTTGATGAATTCCGAACTAATCTTGACGAACAAGAATCAATCTTTCTCATTTATTGCTCCTCTTGTTCTTCACTCTTCACTCGAGCGAATCGACCATACTTTGGTTGCAAGATTTCGTTGCATAACTGCTAATGAAAGAAGAAAATAAATTTTAATTTGGGAAGAAAGGAATTAGGGTTTATCGAAAGAAAAAGGGAGAATAAGAACTTGTTTATCTAGAGTTTATCTCTGCTCTCAAACTTTTCAATCTGCAATTGCTTACTTACAAGTTACAATCAATAATATGGTTGCTACCTATTTATAGGTTGGGTTTGCTTGCACACCAAGAAAACCCTAACTAACCTAACTAACTTAGCTAAAATAAATAAATAAAGCCAAGTCAACATTTTGATAGCTAATCTAATTCGACACACATAGGCATTTCGATAACTTCCTTGCCTCTATCGAGCAACATGCTTCGCCACAAGGACTTACAAATCGATACAATGGAAACTACCTTCAAAATATATAATATGTAAGATAAATGCTAACGCTAGTACTACATCCAAATATTCAAAGGTCTATTAAAATCCTATCCCTATATGGTTTTCCACCAGTCTACTAGTTTCCCTCGCCCATATCTATCAAAGGGGTTTGGAGTTCAAAGAAACTACGAAGAAACTAGCAATGTTGGTTGTTTTCATAGACTCGATGTAATCAAATGCATTCTCCAATTATCAATGCTACGTTGCAATCCTTTAGGCAACAAATGGATGAAAAATACTATGAAATTATGAATGTGATTAAACATCATATTGCTACTGTGTTTAATCTCGTGATAAAAATATAACATCACATGTGGGTTATTGGCTAGATAAACGAGTCGAATATTTTACGTATTTTCAACCCTTCTGGTGAGGGTGGTAATAATGAAAGTCCTTAAAGAATCCCTAATACACTTCTTGTTCGAATAAACCATATTGACCATCGAAATGTGACTTTGCATAACATGAATCAAAGGGCTGGTAATATAATTCACTTTTCAAGACAAAGCGTGGGAGGATAACATGTAGAAAATGTTGTAGAGATAGTTCTAAATATGGATGGTTTACTCTGTATATGCCTTCCGTAATGTAGTTTTACAATATGACCTTCCTTGATGGATTAAAGTTTCAAACTTACCAAGTTTTAGGGTGATGTTGAGGGATTAATAGTAGAGTTTGTTGCTAGATTTTTCTTTCTTTTGCAATTGTCTAAATATTTTGATTTGATAGACAAATTTATAATCCATTTTTGTCTTATTGATATGCTTTTTGAAGATTTTAAGATCGGAATAATATATTCTTATAAGAAATAAGTTTTCTAGGTGTATTTTTACAACCTTTTCTAATTTTATTATTAGTCTTTAGGGTTGTAAAGTATTTCGCTTCATTTGATTCTTTTGACGATTCTTCGGGTGATTCTTCTTATGATTCTTCATATGCATATGATTTTTCCTCTTTGATCTCATTATAATTTTGGAGTAATAGAGTTAAATATTTTAGTTTCTTTAACTTATTCGACTTATCTTATAATTTATTAACAACATTTGTATCTCCAGATTCTAGTATTAGGTTTGGTTTCCAACACCAGTTTTTATATCATAGATACTTATTAGAACTTCAATTTTTGAAATCTTTGCCAAGAATTTTAATACATGAGAACCATCTTTGAATATTTTCTTCATTTTAATTGTGTGTCTCAAATTCTTAATCTAGTGTGTTCATCCTTTTGATCTTAGTATATCCTTCATATATCATTTCAAGACTGTCCCACACTTTTTTAGAAGTTCTATAGTTAGAAACATAATTGTACTCTTTAGCTTTTGACGCACTTATCACCGAGTACTTTACTTTAAAGCTTCGTTGCACTTTTTTCTTTTCTTCTATGGTCCATAAATTTCTCGTTTTTTTCACTAACTTATTATCAATAAAATGAGTAGTAATAAATGAATTGTCTAAAACATAATCCCATAAATCAAAATCAATAAGATTTAAAAGAGTTTTTATTCTTGCTTTCCATATGATAAACCCTTCACCGTTAAATGGTGGGCTGTTTGTTTACAAAAAAATCTTATTAATAGAAATGTTTGAAAGTCACCATCCTACCTCCAAAGATAATTAGTCTTATAACAAGAGTTATGGTCTGATTCCACTTGTTGAACAAGCCACTCTAAACATAAAAGGGGAGTGGATTGTGATACTCAGATTTAAAAAAAAATCACGAAAATGATTAATTTAAAACAATGTATGTTAGCATAAGAGAGGAACATAGAATAGCCAGTGGAATAGATGAATAATAGGGGGAAATTCAAAGGATGGAAAAATAAAGAGATAAGGTAAGAAAGATTAAACCAGATATTATCTTGGTTCGACATTCAGCCATGCAACTTACTCTACTCCCCATGGGTTTTCTCTTGAGATTTCCGCTAAAATCAAATTGAGCTTTTTCACACGATCATCCAAAAAAAACTTAATCAACTTGATATTTTGTACAAAACAATCCAAACAACCTTTCATAAACAACTAGATCGTGTACACAAGTACAACTCAAAAACCTTAACCAATAACTAGAGCTTTTACACTAGTTCATCTTACAAACATTAAACCAAGTTTTTTTATAGGTTTAGCTTGCAAACTTTAAATATTTTACAAATCACAAGAAAACTATGCTCTTAAATGAGCAATTACAACATAATGGAAAGACACCACAACTTCCAGAAGAATATTTTCACATTTTGAGCAATAAGGCAGTGACTAGTGAATAAAACTTATAAAATAAGAAGAATAAGAGAGATAGAAGAAGATAAGATTATTCAGAAAAGTGGTGTGTATAAAAGTGAGGAAATACCTCATTTATATAGAAAATATTTTGGCTCAAAAGACAATTATCCATGGTCGTTTTAGACTTTAGACGATTCAAAAAAATGTCTTAATTGATTAGCTTACGTTAAAAAAGGAAACTTCGAATTTCGACGTCACTTAACTGATTATTTTTGACCAAATGACTCCAAACACAAGAGAGGGATGAATTGTATTGATTAAAAATGATCTCCAATTATAAAATATTTGGTTTATAAAAATGTTCAAATTAATTTTTTAAAGCAAATAGAGAACAAACAACATGATAGATGAAAGAAAGAATGAAGAATACATGGCAATAGAGAAATACAACACACAGAAAATAAAGCAATGGAAAACAAAAAGATAAGGGAAAGAGAACATGCACGATACATTTATACATGTTAGGTCTAACTACTTGGCCTACTCTTGTCCCCTAGAGTTTCTTCTTGATATTGCCACTAGAGATGTGAGTTTTTCACAAGTTATGCACACAAACCTTCTTACAACCAAACATAGATTTTAACTATATAATCTCAATAACCAAACCATAGATTTTAAAAGACTAATCTCCAAACCAAACAACATATTTTAACAGAATAATCTCCCAACCAAATAAGAGATTTTAGTAGGATAATCTCCAAACTAGACCGAGTTTTTCACTGGCCGAGCTCAAGAACCAGATATAGATTTTAACTAGTTAATCTCAAGAACTAAAAAATAAATCATATTAAAGATATTACACAATAGACAACATCTTTTTGAGTAAAGAATAAGATGAACACATCATCAGTATAAAAAAAATCTCACCGATATTTTTCACTCTCTCGACACTAAGGCAACTTCGGTGAAGAATAAGAAAATGGACAAGAAAAGAATAGAAAACGAGATAGAATGATATCAAATTCGAATTCGATGTAAAACGGAAGGAGGATAAGCCTTATAATTATAGGAGAAAAAATGGTTCAAAAAGGAAAATATTTGTGGGCTTTTTGAATGTTCTAATCGATTAACCCTAGTTGTTAATCGATTAGACAAGACAAAAATGGAAGGTTTTTGAATTATGTAGTCATTAATTGATTAAATTATTTCTTAATTGATTTGGAGGAATTTTAAATGAGTTGATCAATTAACCCTAATATGGTAATTGATTAACCCATGTAAAAAGGCCACATCATTAATTGAATAAGTCATTAGTCAATTAAGGATGTGTATCTAGAAGTTTTCATGTGTTTTATCAAATAAGAAAGGATTCAAAACATATGTATGAGTATGGGTGAGTTTCCTTAATATCTCGAGAGTACTTTCATACCTTTACATTAACTGATCACTTACATGCGGTAAGTGCATGACCAAGTGAGCTTTCACACTTTTTCTTCTTTGCAAGTTTAAAGCTTTAAAATCCCTTGCTTAATTCAACACTTAAACTAGAACTTGACTCTTATTACTAATGAGGCTTGAGATGACCTCTTTGGTCAGACGCCACCATTCGAGGTTATTGGACAATTTTCACTAAAAGGTTCGCCAAACTCCTTTTGACCTTAGGTATTGTCATCATTGAGGTGTATTGCCATTTTTTCGCACAAAGAACTTATTGTTAGAAAAAGACTTTAGTAAATGTAATTTAAAATAAGGTGTTACCATAATCAAAACCATAATGATCATCTGAAGATTGTAGACATTTGTACCTACAAGCACATAAATTCATATTCTCTCCATTTTTTTACTATGAAAACAAATCTCTTAGGGAGGTGGTAAAAACAAAAAATAGATAGATTGAAGTGGTTAAAATCTCCATTATAGATACATAGAGTATACTCTTCTCCCCCTGAGAGTATACTTCTTTCCCTTTAGCATTATCTAAATGGTACCTCGTAAACACATAAATCACAAATAATCATTTAAGAAGAGATAAAAATTTAATATTAAAAAGTTTCAAATACAATGAAGCAAAAACTTGTGAGAAAGTAAACACACATTAAAGCAGGGAGCAAAATATGGAGCAAGACAACTACTCATTGTCACTATTATCATCAACACTTGGTTTTCCTTTTCCCATCATACGCTTCTTAATAAAGGCAACATCCTTTGATAATAATTGAATAGCTAAAGATTTCTCTTGGGAGCTGAGAAGATGGTCAAAATAATTTATTCGAAAGTTAGTTCCTGAGGAGCCTCAATATCATTTGTTTCCATATATGTTGGTTCATACTCTAAACTTCCATTTACGAATCGTATCTTAATCTTACTTAGAAAATTTCATCCAATCAGAATGGAAGATGATGTATTTGAATGATCATATTCCACATATATTCCAGTAATGATTAAACTCTTGGTGGCTAAATTCCTATAAGGTAGCCAAGTTTTATGCTCCTCTAGCAACTAAACATATGACACATCACTCGATATGCCTAATTAGTTTGGAATTCCGGAGTTAACAACTACATGGTCACGACATCTTCTTTCACGAGAGCTTTAAAATTTTCTCTCCTTAAGAAAAGTACACGAGTTACGAGATTATGCAGAATGCAACAGTTTTCTTAATAGTCTGACTTTGATAGAAATTTTGTGATTTTCCATTTTATAGATAAGGATAAATAGCAACAAAGATATCAAAGTTGTGAGAAGAGATAGAGGCGTTGATGGTGTAGGTTCTTTCATAGGCCGGTAGATTATACAATTCTCCAAATTCCTTCATGAAGAGAAAAATGTTGGTTTGTGAAGTTCTAATAGGAGAGCCATATGTTAGAAAAATTAATTTAAATCAATTGGATCGAGGCTAGAATCGTGAATGGTGTCACTTTCCTTAAAAGTATTTGAATCACTCTTTTTATAATCTTAGAGTTGGAACGCAAGAATACCCGGGATAATTCATCCTTCTAATTGAATATGCACAAGACTAGTGAAGATTCGAATGCAGAGATGAGTGTTTTAAATTATGTGAAGAAGATGCACTATTTTTTTTTAGATTTCAAATTCTGAATAATGCATCATTTGTTTCCATATATGTTGGTTCATGCTCTAAACTTCTATTTGCGAATTGTATCTTAATTTTACTTAGAAAATTTCATCCAATCAGAATGGAAGATGATGTATTTGAATTATCATATTCCACATATATTCTAGTAATGATTAGAATCTTGGTGGCTAAATTCCCATAAGGTAGCAAAGTTTTATGCTCCTCTAGCAACTAACCATATATCACATCACTATATATGCCTAGTTAGTTTGAAAATTTTGAGTTAACAATTACATGGTCACGACGTCTTCTTTCACGAGATTTTCAAAAATTTCACTCCTTGAAAAAAGTACATGAGTTACGAGGTTGTGCAGAGTACGACTGTTTTCTTAACAGTTTGACTTTGATAGAAAGTTTGTGATTTTCCATTTGATAGATAAAGATACTTATAATAGAATCAGAGATATCAAAGTTGTGAGAAGAGATAGAGGCGTTAATGGTGTAGGTTCTTTCATAGGCCGATAGATTATACAATTCTCCAAATTCCTTCATGGAGAGAAAAATGTTGGTTTGTGAAGTTCTAATAGGAAATCCATATGTTCGAAAAATTAATTTAAATCGACTGGATCAATGCTAGAATTGTGAATGGTGTCACTTTTTTTAAAAGTATTTCAAACACTCTCTTTATAGTCTTAGAGTTGGAACACAAGAATATCCAGGATAATTCAGCATTCTAATCGAATATGCACAAGACTGATGAAGATTCAAATGCAGGGAAGAATGATTCTAATTATGTCAAGAGGATGCACATTTTTTTTAGATCTTTGAATTCTGAATAATATATTTATAGGTCATGCATGTGTTGTTTCACAAGGTTGCAACTCTCGATGAATTAACACCTTTTAAACATAAGTTTGTAATGAATCACCTATGATTACATTGCGTGTCGTGCCTAAGTGCTCAAGCCGCACCGACGAATGTTTGTTTGTATGAGACATGTGACATAATGCTTGGGATCACCATATTTATCCATGCGACACTTTATTTTCTTTAGTTCATTTATTGAGTTTAATATTTTTAAGTCTTTATAAATATTTTAAAAATAAATACTACTTTCTATGTGAGACTATTGACGGTACATTTATCGTTATTAACTCAATTGTACACTTCTTATCATATTGAAACACTTTCATAGACATTGATTGTCCATAATTTCTAACACCATCTTGTGCTTAGATGTATCAAGATTGAGTGAATTTACTCTTTGTGACTTTAATAACTTTCCCTCTATCTGATTTTAAACCCCAATCATTCTCTCGATAAATAATTTATTTTAATTGTTCATTCATCTAATAAAAACACTAAAGTCACAGTGAAACGTAAAATCACTTAATACTCTACGTCCCCGTATATTTTTTGAGTTAACGGTCTAAACACCACAGTTGGTGAGTTTTCGTATGAACTCAATCCATGACATTCTTTATAAAAAAATTAAGAAAATACATTAAATATTAATTCTTCTACACAACATATTATATAAAATGACTAAAAACTAATAACCATGTTTTATTCTAAATGGTTGTGCATGATTGGATTTTAATCATGAGTGGATGGATGGATTTTACTTTTTGATCTATCTATTACAATCTAATTAAAATTTATCCACGTTTATCCCTCAATTATAACTTAATAGGGATTTTACCTATCGTTAGTGTATCATACAATCCACATTTTCATTTCACATATGTGTAATTTTTGTAGCCTAACACTTTCAAAATGAGAAAAACAATTCTACCTCATTTATTTCTCCACCAATTTTGTACGGAAATTTCTAAAGCAAGTGGTGAAAGTCCCTGACTGATGCCGGTTGATGTGGACAAATGAAGAACTCTAGTTCACACGTATGATTAAACTGCCTCATCTAATTAATCTCATTACTGATCATTAATGAAGTTTTCTAAACACAACTTGTGATGCATTGACAATAAAAAGTGATGAAATTTGCATCATCTCTCAAGTTAACTGGTCAATGAAAGTTTTCATTATCCTCAGGTCCACGAAAATCTTCTTGCATGAAATATTCAACGTACACGCCAACACGTGCTTTAATATACTTCTCTTTTTTTTTTCTCTTTATTTATTTTTTATTATGTGGCTAGTTACTCATCCAAGTAATAAGAAAATGAGAGAGTATGTACAGTTTTTTCTCATAAAAACTAGTACTTTTTTTTTTATCTTAAAAAAGATTTATATTCAAATCATAATAAGAAAAAGGTGTTCGCATACGTGGAATAATAAAAGTTCGTGTTCAACAGAGAATTAGCCACGGTTTCTGGAAGTGATGCGGTGTAAAATGGAATAGCCTCTTCTGATACCGTTGACCATTCTTGAGCGTTCTTGTTTATGCTTATTTGGGTCGGTGTGGGTCTATTCTGTGTTTGAACTTATGAGCCATGTGGAACACTGCAATTTTCAATTAATAGGAAATGAATGTTATTAATTATAAAATTTATTTTTAATGTATAGTCTTTTTTTTAATGAATTTTTGAAAGAAAAAAAATTAGTATGTTTTGTCGGAAGTTTTAGACACGAAATTACGTTTGAGTTCTACTTATCATCTGTTGACGGATGGTGAGAATTATACAATCCTTAGAAGATTTGTTAAAGGTCGGTGTGCTTAAACAAACAAGTGTTTAAGATAGTTTTTTTTTCACCGTTGATCGAGTCTATCTAAAACAACAGTTTTCATTCAAATGACACTTTTTGAGGCATTGTATAGTAGAAGATGTATGACACCGTTATGTTGGTATGAGTCGGGAGGGGCTGTTGTGATTGGATCACAGATTATCCAATAGACCACCGAGAATATCAAATTGATCCAAAAGAAGATGAGAGATTCGTAGAGTCGCCAAAATAGTTATCATGATAAGCGAAGGAAAACACTTGAATTTCAAGAGAGGGTCACGTGTTTCTGAGAATTACTCTAGTAACTGGTGTTGGTGGAGCGTTGAAGTCTCGAAAGCTCACTTCATGTTTCATTAGCCTGTATCAAATTTTACAAAGGATATGAGAAGTGACCTATCAGATTACTTTACCATTGTCGCTTGTTAATCTCCATGATGTCTTTCATGTGTGCCAGTTGAGGAGATACATTTTGAACTCGTCTCATATGATCCAAGTGGATGATGTGCAGGTGATAGATAACATAAATGTTGAGGCATCACCCAAGCGGATAGACGGCCAGGAAGTGAAACAGTTATCTGGTAAGGATATTACCTTAGTGAAGGTAGCTTGGGGAGGACTAACAGGTGGAAACATGATTTGTGAGCTTGAGAGTCAGATGAGGGAGTTGTATCCGAATTTGTTTACTTAAGATAATTTTCGAGAGCAAAAATTATTTAAATGGGAGAGAGTTGTAACATCCCGATTTTTGATTTATTGAAATTATTTGATTCATTATGATTTTTGGTGTATTTATTTGATTATTGGGTAATATATATATTAAATAAACAAGGGTAGTGGAGTGTGTGACATTGAGGTGAGAGTGTGAAGGATAATTAAAGATTAGTAGAATTTGATTAAATTATTAGAGTTTATTTTAAAAATTAAAATAATAGTATTTTATTAAATTTATTTAATTTAATAGAAAATAGAAAGTTTGGGGGCAAAATGTGATCTATGAAGAGTGGAAGGGAGGAAATGAATGTTATTAATTATAAAATTTATTTTTAATGTATAGTCTTGAGTTTTTGAAAGAGAAAAAATTAGTATGTTTTGCCGAAAGTTTTGGACACGAAAGTAGTTTGAGTTCTATTTGTCATCTCCTGATAGATGGTCAGATAGAGAAGATTATCTAATCCTTAGAAGATTTGTTAAAGGTATGTGTGCTTAAACAAATATGTGTTTAAGATAGTTTTTTTTACTGTTAATCGAGTCTATCTAAAACAACAGTATTCATTCAAATGATATTTTTTGAGGCATTGTATGGTAGAAGATGTAGGACACCTTTATGTTGGTATGAGTCGGGAGAGGCTCTTGTGATTGAGTCACAAATTATCCAAAGACCACAGAGAATATCAAATTGATCCAAAAGAAGATGAGAGATTCGTAGAGTCGCCAAAATAGTTATCATGATAAGCAAAGGAAAACACTTGAATTCCAAGAGAGGGTCACGTGTTTCTGAGAATTACTCTAGTAACTGGTGTTGGTGGAGCGTTGAAGTCTCGAAAGCTCACTTCATGTTTCATTAGCCTGTACCAAATTTTACAAAGGATATGAGAAGTGACCTATCAGATTATTTTATCATTGTCGCTTGTTAATCTCCATGATGTCTTTCATGTGTGTCAGTTGAGGAGATACATTTTGAACTCGTCTCATATGATCCAAGTGGATGATGTGCAGGTGAGAGATAACATAAATGTTGAGGCATCACCCAAGCGGATAGACAGCCAAGAAGTGAAGCAGTTATCTGGTAAGGATATTATCTTAGTGAAGGTAGCTTGGGGAGGACTAACTGGTGGAAACATGATTTGTGAGCTTGAGAGTCAGATGAGGGAGTTGTATCCGAATTTGTTTACTTAAGATAATTTTCGAGAGGAAAAATTATTTAAATGGGAGAGAGTTGTAACATCCCGATTTTTGATTTATTGAAATTATTTGATTCATTATGATTTTTGGTGTATTTATTTGATTATTGGGTAATATATATATATTAAATAAATAAGGGTGGTGGAGTGTGTGACATTGAGGTGAGAGTGTGAAGGATAATTAAAGATTAGTAGAATTTGATTAAATTATTAGAGTTTATTTTAATAATTAAAATAATAGTATTTTATTAAATTTATTTAATTTAATAGAAAATAGAAAGTTTGGGGGCAAAATGTGATTTATGAAGAGTGGAAGGGAGGAAATGAATGTTATTAATTATAAAATTTATTTTTAATGTATAGTCTTGAGTTTTTGAAAGAGAAAAAATTAGTATGTTTTGCCGAAAGTTTTGGACACGAAAGTAGTTTGAGTTCTATTTGTCATCTCCTGATAGATGGTCAGATAGAGAAGATTATCTAATCCTTAGAAGATTTGTTAAAGGTATGTGTGCTTAAACAAATAGGTGTTTAAGATAGTTTTTTTTACTGTTAACCGAGTCTATCTAAAACAACAGTATTCATTCAAATGATATTTTTTGAGGCATTGTATGGTAGAAGATGTAGGACACCTTTATGTTGGTATGAGTCGGGAGAGGCTCTTGTGATTGAGTCACAAATTATCCAAAGACCACAGAGAATATCAAATTGATCCAAAAGAAGATGAGAGATTCGTAGAGTCGCCAAAATAGTTATCATGATAAGTAAAGGAAAACACTTGAATTCCAAGAGAGGGTCACGTGTTTCTGAGAATTACTCTAGTAACCGGTGTTGGTGGAGCGTTGAAGTCTCGAAAGCTCACTTCATGTTTCATTAGTCTGTACCAAATTTTACAAAGGATATGAGAAGTGACCTATCAGATTACTTTACCATTGTCGCTTGTTAATCTCAATGATGTCTTTCATGTGTGTTAGTTGAGGCATCACCCAAGCGGATAGACGGTCAGGAAGTGAAGCAATTATATGGTAAGGATATCACCTTAGTGAAGGTAGCTTGGGGAGGACTAACTGGTGGAAACGTGATTTGTGAGCTTGAGAGTCGGATGAGGGAGTTGTATCCGAATTTGTTTACTTAAGGTAATTTTCGAGAGCAAAAATTATTTAAATGGAAGAGAGTTGTAACATCCTGATTTTTGATTTATTGAAATTATTTGATTCATTATGATTTTTGGTGTATTTATTTGATTATTGGGTAATATATATATTAAATAAATAAGGGTGGTGGAGTGTGTGACATTGAGGTGAGAGTGTGGAGGATAATTAAAGATTAGTAGAAGTTGATTAAATTATTAGAGTTTATTTTAATAATTAAAATAATAGTATATTATTAGATTTATTTAATTTAATAGAAAATAGAAAGTTTGGGGGCAAAATGTGATTTATGAAGAGTGGAAGGGAGGAAGAAGTAAGAGGAATTAGAGTTGGGTCATAATTAGAATTATAATAAATTTACCCAAAATGATATAAATTAGAATATAGCCTAGTTTTAGGGAGTTTTCATCAGGACATATAACTAGAAATTGGAGAATAGAGAATAGGCTAGAGGAAGTTCAAGAGAAGGTTTAGAATTTAGAGGAGATTAGATAGTCAAAAACCAAAATTTCGCATTCCTGCTAGGATACCTAAGTAAGGAGGGACTATCTCAATAACATGTATATGCATGAGGGATAGAATTGAGAAATCCTTAATCTTCAATAGGGCATTGAGATTTAACCTAATTATGTTATTGATGATTGGATTTATATATGTGATGATGATTGGTGATGAAATTCTTGTACTATGATGTATGATACATTTTGTTTTGATGAGTTAACATATATCCACCATTGTTGCTATTTTGAAGGTGTTGAGAATAATACGTTTTTATGAAAATCATGAATTAAAGGTGTTGATTTGATGAAATTAGATGTTATTGATGAATATATATCATGTGTTTAATATTTTGGATCGTTTTTGTATGTCTGGAATAAGAATTAGGAGTTTTGCATTGAACTCCATGAGAAAAGACAAGTTTTGCAGGTTGCAGGGTGCTAACGGGCGTCACACTGATGATAGGTAACTTGTCACGCTACCCAGGCTTATTTTCCAAGTCGGTCGTCACATAGGTGACGTTCTGAGGTGTTAAGTTTGGTGACGGGTGCCGCGACTGTGACGGGTAATTTGTGAAGAGTCTGTGATGGACGTAAAAACTTGTTTTGATGATATTAAGTTGCAAATTTCAATTCTTTGACTTTTGTGGATGTTTTGGGTATTGTTATGCTCTATTAGCTAATGTTTAAATTATGTTGTGATATGACTTAACAAATAAACACGATTTTAATTGAATCTATGAATTATTTGATGAATGATGGATATGTGCACACATGATGATGATATAGTGTTAATTTCTATGAATTGTGATGATGATATGTTGTTGTATGAGAATGAATTATGTTGTTGAACTATGAGTATGTTGTTGTAGGGTGATAGTTTGGGAGGGGAACTGTCATACCCTAATTTTTAACCCTAAGATCCTACATACCATTGGCATCCTTGCACACAAACAAGGTCACCTCTTGGTCCCTCTCCCGCTCATCTTTTGGTTTTGCTTTTGCAGGGACCTCCAAACACATATTTGTTGATGTTTTTACTTTTATTTTTATACGTTCTTTGCTTATCTAACCACTAATCAAAATAACAAAAATATGTCTTATTTTCTTTAAGTTTATTGTGCAAGGTAGAGCTTTTCACCAAGAGTGTCAAGCATGACTCCTCAGCTAGGTTGTCTTTGATTCGTCAACAAAGTGTGACCAACCATTGATTCTCAAAGAGACTATCTTTAAATGCATGATATCAAAGGATTTAAAGCACCTTTCAATCTCATTTTGAGCAAGAGTATATCAAAGCTTTGTTGCTTACTTCTCAAGGAAAATCAAAGGTTCATGTGTTTATTTCCATGCCTTCTTCAACAAGTTACCTCAAGCTTTGAGCATTTTAGTCAAGAGACTTAAAGGACGCCTTATTTTAAGTTAATATGATCATCCATGTACCTTGAAATGAATGAAAAGTCCAAGTACACAAGGTTGTTCCAAGTGGTTTGACCAAAAAGTCAACATTTGAAATCAAGGTTCCAAGGATCACAACTCCTTAAATTCTTAACATTTTTGAATGCTTATTTTTGAATATAACTCTTATCAACATCCTCTACAACTTCTCTTTACATGACAAAAGTCAATTATCCTCGGAGGATCATCAAAAGTTTGGAGACATTATAGGTCATTTGTGGATTTAGTGAAATTTGACCTATTTTCCAGTGGCTTTTTGTCAACTTTGAGGATTCATAACTTCTTCAATTTTCAACATTTTCAACATTTGAGGATGATTATTTTTGCACAATGTCTTTTGTGATGCCCTCTACAAGTTTGCTTCAATGATCAAGGTCAAATTATGCTTGGAAGACCATGAAATTTATTGCGACATTACAAGTCATTTTCAGCCATTGGAAACTTGAATATTTCTAAGTTACATGATCAGTTTTTCGTGCCAACTTCAACATGTCATAACTTTATGCTCAAGCATCCAAATGAAACCTTCCCGGGAACATTGTAATCTATGGTATGATGTCAACATATTGCAAAAAGAATGGGACCAAAAAGCCTCATGATTAGGATGCCCCATTGGGTTGAACATGGTGACTTGGAACTGAAGAAATCACTATTGTCCGAAATTTGAACTTCACTAATCTCAATTCCTAGTCAAATTAGCATGTATTTTGGACTTAAACACGTTTAACCAAGTCTCTAGAAGTTAATTGACCTTTGAAACACATCATTTGGCTGAATTTTGATGAGTTGCAAGTCACATTTTTCTCACATTCGGATCAAATTAGTTTTGCACGAATTCAACATTATTCCACTCGTATTTTGATCCAAACACATTCCCTATAAATAGAGGAAGCTACTGCACTTATTTCCAAGCTTTTGAGAGCCAAAAAACCCTTGTTGTAACTTGAAATTTTCCAGAAAAACTCAACTATCGTGTTTCGAGTTCCAACTTATTTCAATCCAATTTCTTAATTCCAATAGCATCTTCGGCATCCTCTAAAGCTTTTGCAATAATTCCCAAGCTCTAAGACCTTCTGAAGTGCTCTAACCAGATCGAGCTTCATCAATTTCTGATCACCATTTGAACAAGGTAGTTCTAAGCACCATTTGAACTCAAAGAAGTTACCATAATATAGTCCTTTACTCCCTGATGCTTTCCCCTAATTTATCTGGTGTTGATTGATCATTTTCATCATTTAATTTTATTTTTTGTGGCTTGCTTGCTTCTGAAACTTATCTGAAATTCTCTGTGCTCGATTTAGTTAAATGAATTTGGAGCATAAGGTCGAATTCGGGATGAGAAAAGGGTCATAATGATGGTGGTCTGGTGTTCTGAATTTACCAAACTATGAATCTCCAGTGAGAGATCATTGGAGAAGATGAACAGAGTGTTCCAAGTCGTCTGAGTTTCGCCAGACACGTTGGACAAATGAAATATTTTTATTGGTTCGTTTTTGAATTGGATCCCGTCTGTTGTTTGTGTTGTATTCCATCGTGCATCCTAATCTGAGGAGTGTTGGATCTGCCACGTCAATTAATGAGGCATGATCCAACGCTCCCTATTTTTTCTTATTTTTAATTTCTTTTTCTATTGAAATTCATAGAAAATTCACTTTACATCCAAAAAATCCCAAAATAATTTCTAAAATTCTCTTTTATTTTTATTTTTTCATATTTTACTGCACTGATTTTCTATTTTTCATGAATTTTCTCTTTTCTCCTTTGTTTTAATTGGGTTAAAAATAATTTTATGTATTTTTAAATTCTAAAAACATTATTATATGCTTCTTATTTTATTTACCAACCTTCCTTAATTTTCTTGGCCATTTATTTTGTGTTTTGAAAGACTTTATGGATTTTTCATTTTTTCTTATTTTAAAATTCATTATAAAATACTTTTTGTGCATTTTTATTTCATCTAATTGCATTTAATATTTGTGTGACTTTTGTGAACTTATGTTGGCCTTGGATCATGATGGTTTGGACCATAAGTCTCATCAAACTCAATGGATCTTGGGTGTTGATGGGGGAAAACCCTAATCCACCAAAATGGATTATTGATTTTGATGATGACTTGATCAAACCTTTAGCCCAATTTGGATGTGACTTCTCTTGTCCCCTTCTTCTCCATCTCTTTCTTTTTTCCCTTTGATCAATTAGGTAGCTTGTGTTCATCTTGTTCATGATGTGTGGATTGGTGCTTAATGAGCTTTCATCATTTCAAATCTACCTCCTAATTGATCATGAATCATTTAAGGTACTTTGGATTGATGCATAAGTTTGTCCTAAGTGTCATGAAGTATGTATTGAAGTAATGGACCATCCTCCTAGCATTTGTGCTTGATCATTTCCTTTTTTTTCCTTTTTGTGTGGCATGACTTTAGAAGAATGATTTACATATAATTTCTCTAGCATGTATTAACACTAACATTATTATTGACCGGCCTCAGATAGTTGTGACTTATACACAAGTCCAATTACGATTGCTTAACATAGCGCTAAATTTGTCCCGAAAGCAAAAAGCAATTTTGTAAGTGAGATTGTAAGTCTCCTATTCCTCATGGTATTGTGTGAAAATATTACTCCCTTTTCATTTATGAAAGCTAGTAGCATATTTGTTGATTTTATCCAAGTTGGAGCCCTTCTCATAATGATGGATGGGTTCATGTTTTCATGCTTGTGGGTGAATAGTTGAGTGTTTTCCAAAGAATGATCAAGCCAACTTTTATTTTTTATTACTAACATCATTTACTAACATTTTATTGTATTAACTTTTAATTCAATGTCATTTATTTTATGCTCTTTATTTTATTCCATTTACTTTATACTTTATGTTTAGCATCCCATGTCATATTATTTGTGATTTTGTTACTTGTTCTTTGTCCATTTGGACTTTTCTTTCATTCCTTGTAAAAAACATTAATAAAGAAAAAAAAACCTAAATTTTTTATTCTCTTGGTTTATGGACTTGAGGTTACTATCCTTAGAATTTGTTATGGAGTTACAGACTTAGAGATAGGACTTTGACCTTTGCTTTGGAAGATTGTGATTTGAGACCTTGAGATTCATTTGGTACCTTTGACTTTGGACTTATTTTAGAGACTTGGTTGAGTTACTTTGGTTTCATCTATTGCATGATTATTCTTTGCTTATTTGTCTTGCTTGAGGCTTAAATTCAAATGAGATAATTCTTGCTTGACTTATGTCATAAAGCTTGCTATCTCTTAGTTAGATCTTTCTTCCTTAGCTTTCACTTTATGCTTTAGGATAGTCTCTTCTCCTCATCCCCTTCTTTAATTTTCAAATCTCCTCTCTTTTTTTAAAAACATTATTGTTTTCAAACTTGAACCACTTTCTTAATAAAACTTGACTTTTATCAAGTGATTTTCAAAACCTTTTCTTAGTAAATGCTAAGCCATCTTAAGCATATTCAGACCAATATCTAAAGACTAAAAAATTCATAACTCATTTAAATCATTTTTGTGTCATTTGTGCATTTTTCCCTTTAAAACATGTTTTTCTCAAAGTTTAGACATGATCATTTCCATAGTTGAGATATAATTCTCTTATCCCCATAGCATTGATGATAATTCGTTTCCATCTGTGAGAGCTAGTGGCATACTTTTTGATCCTTATCCAAGTTGGAGCCTTTTTTATGATGATGCAAAGTTCTCATACTTGTGGGTGACGAGTTGAGCATTCTCCTTAAAATGAAAAAGTGTCTTTTCATTAAAAATGAATCAAAACAAATATCTTTGTTAGTTTTACGATGAACTACGAGGTTTTGATCCTCCATTGCAATTTGTGGGTACGTAGGCATGAGACTTCAAAGAGTCTTGGCAAACACGAAAACTGGAAAAAACATTTCTTTCCCATCTCTCAAATATTTTATAAACAACACCCTTTTTCAAACTAAAATGTACATATTTTCAAAGAGGTTCTCATGAAGTACCATGGATGATTAGGGTGTTAACACCTTCCCTTTGCATAACTAACCCCAGACCTTTATCTCTTTTTTATTAGTTTTGTTTTAAAACTTGTTTGGGTTTTGTTCGTACTTTTTTCCCTTTCCCTTTGGATGTAATAAAAGCATGGTGGCGACTCTTGCTTTATGAGTTAAGTTAATCAATAGCTTAATCTAAAATTTTTTACCGCTACAGAAAAGTGGCGACTTTGTTGAGGAGTAGTCCCTAGTGGGTTAAGCCTATCTTTGTTTATATGTATATATTATGTTTGTTGTTGTTTGTTATTGATTATTCTGCTTGGTGCTTAGTGATCTTTGTGTGGTGAGATAAGTCATTTACCCGGACTTGAGTGCTCTTATGATAGGAGGGTGGTAAAGTTTTGTCTGGCTTACGTGGAGTTAATCCTTAATAAGCTGACTTGAGATCCCCCGCTCAGTGGAGGCCCCTTTGGGATTACTGATGTCACACGAGTAGTCGTAGTTGGCATTACTTTTTCCGATCTGGGAGCCCGCGAAGCTGAGGACATTAGAACCCTTAACCCATCTTGGCCTCTTAGGATGTAGTGCGGTGGCTATTCAGGTGTAGACTTGAATTAGTTGTTACACGATACTACACTCGTACGAGTTTCTTTTAAGAATATTATTGGTTGACAAATTGTCGTTTAAGCCAGTAATATCCGAAAGATGGAATTATGACTCTGGAAACTTTTTAGAACCTTGTTCTACATGTGATTATACCCTGAGTATATACATTATGGTTTAGTTCTTATCCTTGTCTCCATGCTCGTGACTTCGGACCTTTGGACCTTGTTTGAATGCTTTATGTGATCCTGATTGTGGTTGTTGCATCATGCACTCATTGCATTCATAAGAATTTTTCTTAGTTTTCAAGTAACTTAAAGACTCTCTTTGCAAACATAACATATATTTTGACCATGGATAGTAGAAGAAAGAATACTCGGAAATACAGTTTCAGATGTTTTGATCTTAAGGAATTGAGAAAGCTAGCATCTTTCATGGATGATCCTAAGGATTTCAGAGACCATTTTGGAGGACTCCTGTCTATTTTATCTATTGATGTTGAGGATGGCCTTCTTTATACTCTGGTTCAGTTCTACGATCCTGTTTACCAGTGCTTCACTTTTCCCTATTATCAGTTGTTGCCTACCATGGAGGAGTATGCTTATCTTTTGGGTATGCCGGTTTCTGATAGAGTTCCTTTTAGTGGGGTGGAAGGAATTCTTGAGTCTCGAGTTATTGCTGAAGCCACTCACCTGAGAAAATCTGACGTAGATGCTAATCTTGTTGTCCAAAGAGGTATCAGAGGGTTTCCTTCTAAGTTTATGATTGACAAATATTTTTCTTTTGCCAATGTTGGTAGCATGGTGGCCTTTGAAGCTATTCTTACCTTACTCATCTATGGTTTGGTCTTATTTCCCAACATTGACAACTTTGTTGATGTTGTTGCTATTAGGATTTTTTTGGTTGGGAATCCTGTTCCAACTTTTCTTGGTGACACCTATTTATCCATTTATCATAAGGGGGGGGGGGGGGGGGGGTGGAACGATTGTTTGTTGTGCACCTTTATTGTACACGTGGTTTATTTCGCACTTTCCATAGTCTCCTATCTTCAAGGAAAACAAGGGTTGTTTAAGGTGGTCTCAAAGACTTATGTCTCTCACCAATGATGACATAGCTTGGTATTTTTCTATTTACGATGACGTCGAGATTATTGTTAGTTATGGGGAGTTCTATAATGTGCCTCTTCTTGGTACACAAAGAGGAATCAACTAGAATTCGGCTTTGGCAAGACGTCAACTTGGGTTCTCTATGAAAGACAAACCTAATAACACCTTGTTGGAAGGTTTACTTTTCCAGGAAGGGAAAGACACTCAAGGGTTGAAAGCTAGGATGGTGCATGCTTGGCACAATATTCGTAGGAAAGTAAAAAGTGAGCTTGGATTGAAGAATTGTATATCTTTGGAGTCTTATACTATTTGGGTGAAGAAGAGAGCAAAAGAATTCAAGATACCATACGCTTATGAAATACCTATGTCTTTAGTGATGGTTAAATCGCCCACTATTAAAGGCATATAGGAGTTGCAAGAGGCTTTCGATAAGACGAAACAAGAGAGGGATGATTAGGAAGATAAATTTCACACCTCACACCTTGAGAAGGTAGAATTGCAGAAGAAGCTGAAGGAAAAGGACGACTTGATAGAATTGTTTGAGTAACGTCCTGTGAAGAGATCAAGGAACCAAGAGGATTTATTTTCCTCTAGCATTTCCTCTATTCACATTCCTACTTCTGGTGGTTGGAAAGGTATTGTAGACAATCTTGTGATGGAGAAGGATTCTATGAAAAGCAACTATGAAAGAGATATCAAAAGGCTTCACAAGAAGTATCAACTTGGAGTTCGGTCGTCATCGGACATGATTCTATAGATCTAGTTTATTTATTTTTATAATCATTGTGTAAGACCCCAGTTTTGACCTAAGATCCCTCATGTCATCTCATGATTTGCATTAGCATTGGGATCACAACTTGGTATCCTCCTCCCCTATCATTCATTGGGTTTGCATTAGGAGAGATCACCAAGCATATTTGATTATATAATACTTTATCTTTATTTGTTTTACTAACCAAAATCCAAAAAATATGTCTAATGTAGTTTTATTTCTTTTGTAGGTACTATGTGCCTCCACATGTGCCTCATCAAGCTCACAACTAGGGTTTGAGACCCTCAGAGAAAGGGATCAAGCAAGTTAAGGTCCACATTAGTTCTAGGAATTATATATGGATCACAATGTTCTTTATTTGTCATTTTGATCAAGAATTCATCAAGAGTTTGAAGCTTGTTTGTCAAGGAAACCCTAATTCATCTGGGTATCTTATGTGCCTTCCTCAGCAAGTTTCTTCAACAATTGGTCCAAAATTTTAAGGGATACTCCATTGTACCTAACCAAAAACATATATGATCCTCCATGAGCCTCTAATAGCATAGGAACTTCAAGTTTGCAAGTTGGTTCAAGGAGGTTGACCAGAAAAGTCAACTAGTAAAATCTAGGGTTCCCTAGACCATATCTCCTACAATTTGTGTCATATGAAAATTAATCCAATATAAACGTTACTCTTTACGACATTCCAAACAACTTTCATGTTCACATCAAGATCTAATTTTGCTTGGAAAGTCATTTTTTATGGTGAAAGATTATAGGTCATTTTGTTTATGCCCTAGATAGAAGGTCAACTTCCAAGAACCATAACTTGCTAAACCTTTGTGATATAAATATTATCCAAGTTTCATGATAAATTTCAAGATGTATTCTCTAACTTTTCTTCTTTGAGAAAGATCAAATTTCCCTTTCAAGGGCATGTACCAAGAGGAAACATTATAGGTCATTTTGGGCCATTATATGGAACAAGCAATTTTCCTCAACTTCTAAAATCCATAACTCCATCATGCTAGATCCAAATGGTGTCAAATTTGTGACAAAATTGAATATAAATGAAAGATTTATAACTTTGTAGAAGGGACCAAAGCCATTTTAAGCTCATAGAAAAAGTTATTCAAGGTGGAAAAAGGGGTCATTTGACTTTTAACTTAGAAAATTTTCAAGTATGTTTGATTCCTCCAACTTCAAGGTCAGAATTCATTAAGTTCCAAGCCTCAAATGGAAATAGTTCCAACATCAAAGTTGTTCCCATTCATGCAAGCTTTCCAAAGAGCTCAAGATCATTCCATTTGGGCAAATATTTAAGGACTTATGCATGGCTTCTTTGCATGGTCCAATTTGGAAACTTTTGAACTCAATTTTCAAACAACTTTGCATGGCTTCATGAAGTGTTCTCAGCATCAATTGTGCATGAGTTTGGACCTGTTACAATGATCGTTTGGGCCTAGATGCATGACCATACACCCATGCACATCACTTGCTATTTTTGGATTCAAATTAGAATGGTGTGGAAATCACTTTGCGATGCCTATATAATGAGCTCATTAGCCTTAGAATTGAAGAGGATCCTTGCCTAAGCTTTGATCAACAATCCCTAACCTCCATTGAAAGAATACCTTGAAGGATTAATTTGAAATCGAGCTTCTATTTCACTTTCTGTTTTTGAACTAGAACTCCAAGGATTCACAACCATTTATGTTCTAATTATCTCCTCCAAGCAAGAGGAAGAAAAGCCAAGAAGAATTGCATCGAGATCAAGCCAAATCACTGCAACCCAAAGGTGGATTTTCACAAACTTTCCTTCTTCGATTCTCTCTTATTTCTCCATAAGTTTGCTTGATTTCTGGTTGGCTGAAGTCCTACCAATGTTGGCAACAAGATTGAATTGCTTTGAGGTTGAATCGAAGCAACTTAGTTTACATACCTCATTTTTCAACTCCACATATCTCTTCATATATTGAGAGTTGGAGAAATTGGAGGTCATATTCGAGACCCTCCTGATTTTCTCTTCAAAACCATGTATGATCCATCCATTTTAGTAATGCTTTGGTCCTGACAGTCCAATGAGGGTGACTGGAGAAGATGACCGGAGCTAGGGCTCCGGTGATGCGCTGGCTTTGCCCAGACCATCCGATTTGGTTCCCACGTTCTAATCTGAGCCATCCAATATGATTACCATGTTTGCATACACGTCGGCTAGGGTGCACCATGGATGACACACGCTTGGCCACCAGATATGGAGATCTGATGACCCTCGTTTTTTCTATTTTCTTTTATTTTCTGATTAATATTTTAAATTCCATTTTCTCATTTAATTCACTATAAATTCAACTTTAATCCAAAAAATATAGGACTTTCACCAAAAAATTTCAAATAATTTCCTCTTCTATTTTATGAATTAAAATTATTTGTTGGATTAGATTTGATATTTTTAGTGAATTTAATGGTTTTTGACTTGTTTTTAATTTATTTTAAATACTGATGACTTTCAAAAAATTCCAAAAACAATTGTCTTAGGTCCTTTGACCTTGTTTGACGTATGATAAATCCCTTGGCCATTTCTTTGGTGATTTGAAGGGACTTGAGGTTTTTCCTCTTTTAAAATGCATTTTTATTCATTTAAAAATTGAAATTAAATTATTTAATTGCTTGAATATTATGTTGAGCTATTTGTTTGAACTTGGTTGTTTCATCTTCTGTTTGGCCTTGATTCTTGGTTGATTTGAGCTCCAATTTTATCAATACTCTTGGATTTAGGGGGTTGATGAAGTGTAAACTTTATCCCTTAGGATGAATGGATAGTATTGATCAGATGAAGTTCCTCCCTTCATCAATTTGGGTTTCTATTTCATTTCATCTCTTCTCATATTCATCCCTCTTCTTCCCCAATCCTTCATTGACCAATGACTTCTCAAATTTTCAAATGCTAGTTGATTCATTAGTGACCTTGTGTCAGATGAATCAACATGAGCCTGATTGAGATAGGTCCATCCCATTTTATTTTTGTGTGTGATATGCTTTAGGAGCTTGGTTCCTTATACCTTGTCTCTAGCATGCATTACACCAATATTATTATTGCCAGACCTCAGATAATTGTAACTTCTACATTAGTCTAATTACGATTGCTTAATATAGAGCTAAATTTATCTTAAAGGCATATCATTTTTGTAAGTGAGATTGTAAGTCACTCATTCCTCATGGTATTGTGTGAATACTTAACCTTTTTTCCATTTGTGAGAGCTAATGGTATACTTGTTAATTTATCCAAGTTGGAGCCCTTCCCATGGATGATCTCTTGGTTCATGTTTTCATGGTTGTGAGTGGATGGTTGAGTGCTCTCCAAAGAATGACTTAAACAATTGTATTCTTCACGAACATTTCACTAACATCTCTTTATTATTTCTTTACTTTCAATGTCATTTACTTAATGCAATTTAAATTCTAGTACATTATCATTCCTTGTCATTTATATTTCATGCACGATGTTTATGTTTCAGTCATTTTCATTATGCTCACTTGAGCCATTATATTTGTGCTTGTGATTTTGTTTTGATTGTGGTCTTAGGATCTTAAAATACCTAATAACAACAAAAAAACCTAAAAAAAATGTATTGGTGGACTGTTGGACCTCTGCCCTTGACTTGGTTTGAATCCTTGGACTTAGAGTAGGCAACATCCATGAGATATGGAAAGGACTATGACAATGCCATTATTTGAGACTGAGTTATATTGGCCAATGCCACTCATATGATACAAGCCTTGAGAGCTCCATTGATTTGTCTGTTACTTTGTCTCTGTGCTTAAGTTGTTATCTCGATCTTATTATTTATATCTGATGATTGTTTCTATGAGTTTGCTACAAGAAAAATTTCATCTGATACATTTGAAGACACTAAAGTCTGCTTGATTTTGGAGTGTTTGCTTGGATGTTGGCTATCTTTATTTGATTCCATTTGGTCTTCTTATTAATTTCTTAAATGATTATACTTGTTGCTTGCTTAATAGTCCAAAGGAAATGTGTTTCTATCTGACACTCTTGTCTTGTGGATACATCTCATTCGTTAGATCTTTTCAACTCTAAACTTTTAAATCTTGTATAGGATAGTCCCTTCATCTCCTCCCGCTTCTTTAATTTTAAAATATCTCCCTCATTTCAAAACCTTCTTTGTTTGTGTTTTCAACTTAGACTTGTTTTAATGAGTAGAAACCTTGGCCTTATGCCATTGATTTTAAAACATTTTCTTAAATCAAGCTTGTAAATAAACTTAATCATATCGACTTTAATTAAAAGTTAAGAGTTGAAAAGATCTAACCAATTGGATGCCATCCAACAGACAAGAATGTCATATAGAAACCCATTTTCCTTTGGACTTTGGCAAACACCAAGCAATAAAAAATATCCAAGCAAATCATATGAAGACCAAGTCATCAAATAAAGATAACCATAATATCCAAGCAAGCACTCCAATAGCTAGCGGTCTTCAATGTCTTCCAATGTATCAGATGAAAATATTCCTTGATCAACTCAGAACAATCATCAGACAATATAATAATTAAGCACAAAGATAAAGTGACAAATGAATCAAGGACACTCAAGGTCTTGCATCAGATGAAAGGTATAATCAAGTATATCTCAGTCTTAAATAGTGGCATTGGCCAAGTTCTTTAGCCTAGGGAATATTGCCTAATTCTAAGTCCAAAAGTTCAAATCAAGTCCAATAGTCCACCAACATGTTTTTAGGGTTTTTGTTGTTATTAAGTATTTTAAGGTCCTAAGACCCCAAACAAGACAAAAACAAACAAACAATATATACAATCACAAGATATGGCTCAAATGAGCAAAGTGAAAAGAACTTGAAACATAAACAAGTTGCATGAAATGTAAATGACAATGAATGATAAAAGTACTAAAATTTAAATTGCATTAAGTAAATGACTTGAAGTAAAGCAACATTAGTAAAGAAGTTAGTCAATGGTTAGTCAAATGTTACTGAAGAGTTTTAATTGATTAAGTCATTCTTTGGAGAACACTCAACCATTCATTCACAAGTATGGATTCTTGAACCAAGACATCATCCATGAGAAGGGATCCAACTTGGATAAATAAAAAAGTATGCCACTATCTCTCATGAATGGAAAAAAGGCCAAGTTTCCACACAATACCATGAAGAATGGGAGACTTACAATCTCACTTACTAGAATGCTATGCCTTGAGGGACAAATTTAGCTCTATATTAAGCAATCGTAATTGGACTTATGTAGAAGTCACAACTATTTGAGGCCGACCAATAAAAATATAGGTGTTAATGCATGTTAGAGATTTGGTACAAAGAACCAAACTCCTAAAATATACCACACACTAAAAGAAAATGGGAAAGACCTATCTCAATCTGGCTCATGTTAATTCATCTGACACAAGGTCATTGATGAATCAACTAACATTAGACATGAAGAGATTTCAATGGTCAATGATGAATTAGGGATTAATAGGGATGAAGATGAAGAGGGAAGAGGAAATAGAAACCCAAATTGATCATAGGAGGAATTTTATCTGATCAATACTATGCATTTATTTTGGGAGATGAAATGTACATTTCATCAATCCCCTAAATCTAATGGTATTGATCAAACAAAAGTCAAATCAACCATGACCAAGGCCAAACAAAAAGTCAAACATCACAAGACCATAAAAATGGCTCAATACAATTTTTAAACAATTACACAATTAAAAATCAAATTAAAAAAGGATTAAAATGCATTTTAAAATGGACAAAACCTCAAATCCCTTCAAAACACCAAATAAATGGCCAAAGGATTTATCCTAGGTCAAACAAGGTCAAAGGACCTTAGACAAAAAATTCATGATTTTTGGAAAGTCAGAAGTATTTTAAAAATATTTAAAACAAGTTGAAAATCATTTAATTCATGAAAAATATCAAAATTAATCGAAAAAATGTTTTTAATTCAAAATATGAAAGAGGAAAATATTTAAATATTTTAAGATAAAATCCCATGTTTTTTGAATTAAAAATGAAATTTGTATGAATTAAACAAAATAAATGGATTAAATGACAAATTTGAATAAAAAAGAAAATAGAAAAAACAAGGGCCATCATATCTCCCTTATTAATTGAGGTGACAGATCTAATGGCCAAGCGCGCGCGTTCCACAATGGTTCTTAGTCAATACGCCACAGGCTTGGTAATCAAAAGGAAACACTAGGATTAAAACATTTCAAACATATCAGATGGCCAGGATGCACGCCAGCACATCACCGGAGCCCTAGCTCCGATTGTCTTCTCCGATGGACCTCACTGGATTGGTCCACCACTAACCATAAAGAAAATGAAAAGTAAGGATACTATTTTAAAGAGAAAAAGCTCAGGAGCTCGAACCTGGCCTAAATTTCAGCGAATTCCCAATATATTTAGAGATATGAGGAATTGAATTTTGAGGTACATGATTTGAGTTGCTTCAATTTGACCTCAAAGCAACTCAATCTTGTTGCCTATATTGGTAGGACTTCAGACAACCAATAAACAAGTAGAATAGGGGAGAATTGAGAGAGAATCGAAGGCTTGAAGTTTTGGAAAAATCACCTTCGGGTTGTAGTGATTTGGCTGGATCTTGATGCAATTCCAATTGGTTCTTCCTCATCTTGCTTGTAGTGATCAATTAATATGAAAATGGCTACGAATTCTTGGAGTTCTTGTCCCCAAATAGAAGTGGAATTAAGAACTCGATTTCAATGAAATCCTCAAGAAATTCTATGGTGCAGGGCTCTGAGTTGGCTTGGCAAGGCTTGGGAAAGGTGTGTGTATCATTTTTGTAGTAACTCACTTGTGTTTATAGGCTATGGAATTCAGTTTTGCACCATTTGAAAATTGACCAAAAATAACAATGTTGTGCATGGGTGCATGGGCAAGGAATTAGGCCCAACCAATGATGCAATCCACTTCCAATTCATGTGCAATTGATGTTGAAGTCATCACATGGAAGCATGCAAAAGGAATTAATCACTTGAGTGCAAAAGTTGGCAAAACAAACCAAACAAAAGAACCATGCACAAGTCCCTCAATTCTTGTCCAAATGAAGTGATCTTGGATGATTTGAAAAGGTGACATCAATGGGAACAACTTTGATTTGAAAACTTTTCCATTTGGAGCTTGGATCATGATGAATTTTAAGGTGGAAGTTGGAGAAATCAAACATGGTTGAAAATGTTCGAAGTACAAAGTCAAATGACCACCTCTTCCACCTTGAATAATTTTTGCTATGAGCTTCAAATGAAAATGGTTTCTTCACCAAAGTTGTAGCTCTTCAATTCATACTCAAGTTGGTCACAAATTTGACATAATTTGGATTTGGCATGAGGGAGTTATGGATTTTAGAATTTGAGGAAAATTGCTTGTTTAGTGGTAATGACCCAAAATGACCTATAATGTTTTCTCTTGGAACATGCCCTTGCAAGTTGAATTTGACATTTATCAAAGAATAAAATCTGGATAAGATATCTTGAAATTGATCATGGAACTTGGATAGCCTTCATATCATAAAAAATGAGCAAGTTATGGGTCTTGGGAGTTGACCTTCTATCTAGGGCACAGACAAAATGACCTATAATGTTTCACCATAAAAAATGACTTTCCAAGCAAAACTAGCTCTTTAAGCCAACATGGACATTGTTTGGAATGTCATAAATAATAACTTTTATCTTGGAATTATTTTCATATGACAAAAATTGTAGGAGATAGGGTCTAGGGAACCCTAGTTTTGACCAGTTGACTTTCTCTGGTCAACCTCCTTGAACCAACTTGCAAACTTGAGGTTCCTTTGATCTTTGGGACTCATGGAGAATAATATATGAATAATATGATATATACTAAAGTATAAATTTATAAATTTGACCAATTGATGAAGAAACTTGCTGAGGAAGTCACACAAGATACCTAGATGAATTAGGGCTTCCAAGGCAAACAAGCTTCAAACTCTTGATGAATTCTTGATCAAATTGACAAATGAAGAACATGGGGATCCATATATGATTCTTAGAACCAATTTAAACCTTTACTTGATTGATCTTCTTATTATGAGGGTCTCAAACCCTATTTGTGAGCTTGATATGACACATGTGGATGCACACACTACCTACAGAAGATACAATGCTACACTACACAAATTTTTGGCATTTTGGTTAGTAAAAAAAAGGAAAATAGAGTATGATACAATCAAATATGCTTGGTGATCTCCCAATACAAACCCAATGAATGAGGGGTAAGGAGGATCCCAAGGTGTGATCCTAAAGCCAATGCAAATGATGAGATAACATGAGGGATCTTACTTACAGCTGCCCCTATTTAAGGACATTCTAGCTGAGGATGTGAAGGTTAAAATTTTTGTATCAAATCAGTAGAATGGACTTAAATAACAACATTAAGAAACAAATTTTGGTCCCTAAGAGACCTCATGATGCACATGATATGAATGCAAAAATAATCTTTGTGGGGAATATATTTCTACAAAGGAACAGAATCCGAAGAGACTAAAAGTCCGGAGGAGTATAATGCATTGCATAAGGAAAACTCACTGAGGAGACATAGACTCTGGGGGATAAAAGCTTTGTGTGGGCCAAGCTACGTCTTGGAAACTGCTGGGAGATACGAGAGGATCTTCCACGAAAATAAATCAGTGGAAAGACTCTGTTAGGGAAAAAGGGAATATGCATATATTAGGGTAACACCAATACAGCAAGAAACACCTGCTGGGGAAATGAATAAGTCAGAATAAAAGCTGAAATACTCATACAAAAGGGGATTCGATTTCATGAAGAAATATGAAACCAAACTCAACTGGGGAAGAAAAACTTCAACACAAGAGTAAAAGGAGATATATTATATATTACCGGTTACTTGGTAAGAAGATAATATACTCTGACAGAGGGACATCCGTTACCGGTTAGGGTAAACATATCAAGGATGACTCGCTAAGGAAAATGAGGCATATTCATTACCAGCTATTGGATAAGAATGACCTGCTAGGAAAAGAAATCAAAATAGGATTTAAAACTACCGGTTACTGGGCAAAAGATCAAAGAGAGAGTATCTGTCACTAGTTAAAGTGAACATATCAAGGATAAACCCAAAGGAAAGAATATCCGTCATCGGTTAAGATGAACATATCAAGGATAGACTGTCGGGGGGAATAAGAATTATAATTTCCAATTACTGGGTAGAAGACCAAACAGAGAGAAAATCCGTCATCGGTTAAAGTGAACATATCAAGGATAAACCCAAAGGGAAGAATATCCGTCATCAGTTAAGATGAACATATCAAGGATAGATTACCGGAGGGAATAGGAATTATAATTACCGGCTACTGGGCAGAAGACCAAAGAGAGAGAAATTTGTCACCGGTTAAAGTGAACATATCAAGGATGACTCAGAGGAGAAAATAGGATTTATATCTACTAGTTACTGGGTAGAAGACCGCAAAAAAGAGAAAATTCGTCACCGGTCAAGCGAACATATCAAGGATAAACTCTCTAGGTAATAATAGGGATTACGACTACCTTTTTACTGGGTAGAAAACCAGACAGGAAGAATATCCATCACCGGTTAGGATGAACATATCAAGGATAAACTTGCTGGGGGAAGCGTGAAAATGACTCCGTTGGAGAAAAACAAAGAAGTAAATTACCGTTTACCAGTTACTGGGTATAGGTAAAGTACTTCAACATTAAGGAGAATATTACCAGTTGTAGCGGTAAATTCATGACCAGCAAGCTATGGATAAGCTAGACGTCAATAAAACCAGAGTCGCCACCGCACTTTTATTGTTTCCAAGGGAAAAGGGAAAAGTACGAACAAAACCCAAAAGATAAGAAGTTTTCAAATCAAAACTAATAAAATGCCAGAGATTACAGGTAAGGGGGTTGGTTACACAGAGGGAAGGTGTTAGCACCCAAAGTGTCCTAGGTACTCCTAGGGAGCCCTTTCTTGTGTGCATATGTGTTTTTGTACAAATGATGTTTGCAATAAATAGAATGGGGGGATGAGAAAAGAATTCATTAATTATATTTTTGTGTTTGACAAGACCTTTGAACTTGTGCCTACGTACCACCATAAAACTGAGGGATCAAAACCTCGTAGTTCGTGGTATCAATTTTAAAATGAGTGCATTGCTTTTAACAAAATTTTGAGTTTAACAAAGGCACGAGGGCCTAAAAATGGTTTTAATGTGTGTTAGTTATTTTTTACTTTTGAAATTTTAAGTCAAATATAATTAAGTTGATTTACAAGTTTGTTTATGAAAAGAAGTTTGAAAATGCAATGGCATAAGGCCAAAGTTTCTAGTTTGCAATATGGTTTAAGTTTAGAAAACAGACACAAGCAAAGAAGATTTTAAAAAGGTGGGAGAGATTTTGAAATTAAAGAAATGGGGGAGAGATGAAGAGACTAATCCTAAGCATAAATTTAAAAGTTGAGAGTTGAAAAGATCTGACCAATAGGCTGCAATCCAATAGACAAGAATGTCATATAGAAACCCAAATTTCCTTTAGACTTTAGAATCAAGCACAAATAATACACAAAT
This sequence comes from Lathyrus oleraceus, assembly GCF_024323335.1. Lineage (NCBI taxonomy): Eukaryota > Viridiplantae > Streptophyta > Magnoliopsida > Fabales > Fabaceae > Lathyrus > Lathyrus oleraceus. Next base: position 582,400,518 of record NC_066583.1, on the reverse strand, counting down.
AGCAAGTTGAAGAGCAAGACATCAAATAAAGATAGCCACATCCAAGCTTAGCAACTCCACGATCTTTCTCCAAAATTTCCCATGTAGCAGATGACTTCAAAGATGACATAAGTCACAGGTTCAAAATAACAGCTTCACAATGATCATGTTGTAGATGAACTCAAATGGATCTTGAATATTGTATTAGATGAATGTTCTTTTCACAAGCACTTGGTTTCATTAAAGTTGGCATTGGCCAAGTCCTTTGCATAGGGAATGTTTCCTAAATTCTAAGTCCAATAGTCTCAGATCAAACCAACAGTCCACACAATTTTTTTATAGGGTTTTTGTTCTTATTATGTACATTAAGGTCAAAAGACCACACAAACAAACAAGTATATACAAACACAATATATCACAAAATATGGTCTAAGTGGACAAAGTGAAAATGACATTAAAGTAAACAACTTGAATGGTATAAATAATGGCAAATGAATAAAATTCAAAAATTAAAGAGCATTAAAAGTAAATGACTTAAAATCAAACGTTAGTTGTTAGTTGATCAGAAGTTAGTATTGCTTTTGCTTTGCTTTTGTTTAAGTCATTCTTTCAAGAACACTCAACCCACTTATCACAAACATGGATCCTTGAACCAAGAATCTTCCAAAGGAAGGAAAAAAGGCGGAATTTTACCAAATTAAGATCATTCATTCATTTTGGGAGATGGAATGTATATTCCATCAATCCCCTAAATCCAATGATCTTAACCTAGCAAAGTCAAATCAACCTTGATCAAGGCCCAACAACACAAGTCAAACTCATAAAGTCAATTCAAATGGCTCTACACAATATATTTGGCATTTAAACCATTAAAAATAATAAAAATATGCATTAAATTAAATTATGGTTGATCAATTTCCTAAAACCTCATCAAAACACCAAAGAAATGACCATGAGATTTATCATAGGTCAAACAAGGTCAAAGGAGCTTGGGGAAAAAATTTCAAAATTTTTGGAAACTTAAAAGTATTTTTAAACAATTAAAAATATTCACAAAATCAATTAAATCATGAAAAATATTAATAATGATCCAAAAAATAATTTTAATTCAGAAAATGAAAGAGGATTTTATTTAAATTTTTTTGGTGAAACTCTTATATTTTTTTGGATCAATATTAAATTTAATTAATGAAAATAAAACAAATAAAATGAAAATTAATTAATCAGAAAAACCTGGACCACTTGATCTCCCTCATTAATTGAGGTGGCAGATCAAGTGGATGAAAACGCGCGTTCCATGGTGTACACTAGTTAGCGCGCCACACAGTTGGTAATCAAAGGAACGCTCAAGATTAAAACAATTTGGATAGATCATGTGGCTTTGGACTACGCCACCTCATTGCCGCTTCTCAGGCGACCTTGGCCGGACTGGTCCACTCATCACCATCACAAAAATGAAAAAGAAGGACATGATCTTAAAGAAAAAATGGCACTGATCACGAATCTGGCCTCAATTCAACCTAACTCCAAGTATACTGAGAGATACATGGAGTTGAAATTTGAGTACATGAACTGAGTTGCTTCGATTTAGACTCAAAGCAACTCAATCTTCTTGCCTACATTGGTAGGACTTCAGACAACCAAGGATTCAAGAGAATTGATGAGAATTGAGAGAGAATCTAAGAGAAGAAAAAATCTAGAAAATACCTTCAATGTTGTGCAGAACTTGATCTCTCTTGCTTCAATTAGTGTTTGATCTTGCTCAAGAAGCTTGCAGGAGTGGCTTAGGATTGGTACAAAGCTTTGGATCCTAGAGTTTTTGAATCTCCAAACAGTGAGATTCAAACTTAATTTTCAAGTGAAAATTCTCAGGTTTTCCTTTCAAATGTGACGGTTTCAAGTGTGGGAAGCAAAGCTGGCGCGCAAAGGTCCTCAAATCTGATGCAAGGGTGTAGCACCTCAAATTTGCACCTCCCATTTTGTACATACATTTTCATTTTAGGTCATTAACATTGCATTTCATTTGCATAGTTCATCAGTCATCAGGCAAGATCAATCAGACTGGTCAGGAGATTCAGTTGTGCAAGCAAGCAAGTGCATTTTTTTTATGGAATCAAAGCCCTAGGGTTGGTTCAATGAGTTCATATGATTCAAGGATCATTTTGAAGTGGTTTGGCCAAGCATTGGATGCTCAAAGCTCATCAGTCAAGATGCAATTCATCTGAAACCCTAGAAAGTCAACCAAAGTCAACTGTCAATTCAACCATGGATTTGAAGGTGGGAGGTGGTTAGAGAGGCCTCATTCATGTCCATACAAGTCTCATTTGACATTTCAAACATCAACATTGAAGAATTTGAGGTCAGATGAAAAGTTTCTAAAAATAGTATGTGACCTGTAATTTGAAATTGCCAAAAATGGAAAGGTTTTCTCCTCAAGATTACATCATCAAGAAAGATTCAAATGAAATTTTGTCCAACATGAAAGTTGAATATCTTTCTCTCCCCTTTCCAAAAAGTCCAAGAACATGAATTTCTCATGTGTGGTTGAAAAGATATGGATCAATCATGGTCAAGTGAATTTGAACTTCAAACATGCATAACTTTTGAACCATAAGGCCAAATGGAGTGGTTCTTTTTGCAACATTTCTCTCTTGACATGCACTATCCAATTCATGCATCATAGGCCATGTGTTTCCATCACAAAAATATTTGACTTTTCATTTGAATTTTGGAGGGAAAGTTTAAATTCAAAAATTATGCATTGTCCATACATTCTAACATTTGCACTTGGCTCCAAACAGCATTTGAAATGATTCCAAGGCCAAATTCGGGTACTGTTACATTGCTTTTCCACACATGAGGTGCATTGGCCAATTTGCATAAACACTTGGTTTTCACTAATTACACTTGCATTGTTTAATTGTGATTAACAAACATGATTAGTACATGATATATAAGGCTAAGCATAACAGAAAATTGGATTAACACATCATAATTCTCAGATCTGAAAATTTTCTTCACTTTGTTCTCTCACTTTTTCTTCAATTTTCTCTACATACATTGCCTTGTTCTCGATTGATTCATGATCCATAAGCATTGTGGAGGTAGATTGAAGCAAGATCCATCAAGTTTCATCAAGATTCGAAGCTGTTGAAGTTTACATCCATTAATGGCAGTTGGAGATTTAAGCAAGATCGTGCAAGATTAAGCTATCATTCCTCATCCATTCATTCATCTAAGCATTGAGGAGCATCTGTTTGAGCTTAGCATGGCCTGAAAGCAACAATTTCACTTCTGCATCTTCAACAAGGTCAGATTTCGAATGCTTTAATTCTTGAAATAGTTATGTGCATGTTGTAGATCCTTCATCACTGAGTACACTGAGCTTTAGATCATTAAATTCCATGGAGAAATGAGTTAGTTATGGTGATTTGAAGTTTGGCATGTGAAACTTATTGTGTTTGATTTGCTTGATACATGTAGAATTAGGTTAAATTAAGCATTGATCTGTGATGTATGATGGAAGATGAGTCCAATGATATGTGTATTTTGAATTTCTGTGGATGTTTGTTCTTGAGGATGATGAACACGATGAAGGCGTATGAAGGAGTTAGGGTTTTATTCCCAGAACTCTGTAGATCTTTCCCAGCGCCTGTTGCATGCGTTTTCATGTTAGTGGACATGTATTGGTCCAAGTCAACGTGTGTGTGGCAATTTGAGTGGACGAAAGCGCTTGGCCGTGCCACCTCAGTTAAGTGAAACGGTGCGTTTCACTTAACTGGCGCCTCAATTCAAATATCAACTCAGTTCGATTCTCTCATGCAGCATAATTTCCAAAGCCTTTTGCATTTTTATTCCATCCATTCATGCTATGCTTCATCATTCATTTTTATTTTTTCTCCACTTCAAAAATTCATAATTAAATGATTAATGATCCAAATGACCTGGGAATTTTTGCATTGTTCTCCTCATTATGTCTAGTATTTTTTGACTATTTTTCCAGAATTTGTGCACGGTTGAAAAATGTTTTGCCTTAGGGTTTGTTAACATGTGTGTTTTCTTGACCTTGCTTGCCATATGCTTTGTGAAATGATGAGTTTTAATCCAATGATTTTGAAATTTGGTATGATTAAATTAGATATCTTGCTGGTCATTTTGGTGTTGAGTTTTCATTTTTAGCATTTATGGTTGTTGAGATATGATCTGGTTAATGTAGGTGTGACAATGTGTGACACACCTTTGCTTGCTCAACTTGATGATTTTCTTTGCCATGCCAAATAAATGCCAAATGATTTGATTTTTTGCATGATGCTTCTTCTGGATGTTAGGATTTCTCATGAATTTTTGTGGAATTTTTAGATTCATTTCTGATTTGTTTGGTATTTTTCTTGCTGGATGACCATTTGTGAGCTTTTGAATAGTCTTGAACTTCAATGATTTGGGAAATGCTGGTTGTGTATCCTATGAATGTGAAATTTTGCACATTGTTTCTAGACATATTGAAGTTTATTGTGGCTTTGGTTTGAGGTCTTTATCATTTGTCAATTCTGTTTTAGGCCTGTGTTAAGTTGATGTACCATTTTGGTGTCCTATTTGAGCTTGTTTGTGCTTGCCTTGCCTTAGGGAACTTGATTACCATGCTTAAACTTGTCCAAATGCCTTGATTTTTGGTGTGTTGATCATGTTGTGTGTTCTGTTTAGCCATGTTTTTTCTTGAGATTTATTGAACCATTTTTGTATTAATGTGCAATTGTTCATTCTGTTGCTTCAATGTGCTTTCAACTTGCATGCCTTGCCATGATTGATTTATGAAATGAGTTTGGTTGATGATATTGACATGAGACCTTTTGGATTATGTTCTTAATTGATTTAGGTTGATTCATGTCAATTTTCATGTTCTGTTTTGGATTTTTTTCTCCATCTTTGACCCTAGGCCTTGCCCTAGTGGTTTGTTGCTTATGTTTGAGCTTTGATTTCAGGTTAAAGAAGCACATTGCCTTAAGTGAAGTGGTTCACTCATTTGGATGGATTATTTGGTTGATGTTGACTAATCTTGACTTGTTTTGTAGGTTGATGTTAGCTCATTTGAGTTTGAGCTTGTGGCTTGCATTGCTTGCTTATCTGTCTGATTGGTTGTGTGATTGTCTGTTTGATTATTTGAGTTGTATACTGATTGAGTTAGATTTTTTTCAGGTACATAAGTTGCTTAAGTTCATCTTGAACTTGCTTTTGCTTTGCTTGGTTGCTTAACCATTTGAGGTATAACTCACTGACTTCATGTAGTCTGGAAGACCTGTCCTGTTACTTGGGCAGGCACCTGTCTGAAGTCCTCCTTAAGAGGCAATGCTTGTGTTTGTTTATCTTTGTGCCAAGCAGGAAAAGTCCTCTATGAGGCAATTGGCAGATAAAAGAGATGTGTAATCCATCTCCTGCTAGTCAGTGTGTCATCCCTTTGCTCACATTACATGTTGATGCATTGTGGATATTAACCCAAGATCCATGTTGAGTCAGTCATATGTGGAGAAGAGTTCCTACTTCCTGAACTCCCACACTTTCATTTGTCTGAAGCTCTCCCTGACCAGGGATAAGAGCTGTGAGATCTTACTCTCACTTCCCATTTCATCTGCTTCACCCTAACTCTCAATGTTAGGGTTAAGAGCTAACATCACCCGATTCCAGTTGGCTTGTGTTTCACAGCCTAACCTTGTGTGAGCCCACTTTGCTTGTATATAGTGTGTGCTAATTGTGTGTATGTTTGCTTTGCCTGTGCTGTTTAAGATAGCTTTCTCCCTGTGCAAGTTAGATAGAAACTTCAACCTAGGACCATGGTGAATTTGCATGATAACTATTAGGCTCGAGTTAGTCTCCCTTCTAGTTTGTCATTTCCCAGTCTCTGGTTAGGTTAGAAGTTCTTTCCCTGCGTAGGGGAACTACGTCGCCCTGATCCTCATACCAGATGAGGTACGTAGGCAGGAGATGAGCTGATCTCTCCGGGCGCCCTTTTTCTTTTGTAATCCCTTTGTGTGTGTTTGTTGGTTCGGAGTCTGATGTAAGCCCAACGATTGGCATTCGATCTCCATGTTTGCCTGTTTGTGTGGAGTCTGACGTAAGTCCAGCGATTGGCAGTCGGTTTCCTGCGTGGTTTTGTTTGGCGTGCGTGAGCCGAGCTACGAGTGCTCTGATTCTTCTTTAGTCCGAGAAGATACGTATGTATAGGATGCGACATCCTAGCGAGCACGTTTCCCCCCTGTCCCGAACTACGTCGACTCTGATGTCTGTGCCTGACAGACTACGTAGGCCCAGGATGCGATATCCTGCCGAGTCCTATTTCTCTTGTCTTTCTGTGTGTTCTTTCCAGCCTTGTGTGCAGTTTGTTTGAGCAGTTTCTAGCAACCTTTATCCTTCCTTTTGTGCGTGGATCCCGTCGAGTACGACGGATGCGTAGGGGTGCTAATACCTTCCCTTCGCATAACCGACTCCCGATCCCATCTCTCTCTGGTCGCGAGACCATGTCTTTTCCAGGTTTACTTCGAGCGTTTCCTTTCCCTCTTTTGGGATAAATAACGCACGGTGGCGGCTCTGTTGTCTTGTTTTCCCGCCGGTTTTTCGCGTAATGCGACAAAGGGCATCTTATTTATAACAATTCCAAGTGTTATTTGCACCTTTCAAAATGTTTCCAAATTTGGCAAATGAAGTGCATGCTTGCATGGGCGTGTACATACCCATGAAGCTACTCAATTAAGTGCACAATTACATGAAATTGAGTCTGAATGTGAATTGGAGTGCAAGGCAAAAGTGTGCAATTGTTTGAAGATTAATCCTTGCCAATTGATGCAGTCATGTTCATACCAAGCGCAGACCCTTCAAACCTTGTCCAAAATGAATGAATTTGGACTCTTTGGAAAGGTTAGATCACGAGGAACAACTATTATGTTGAACACTTTTACATTTTAAGCTTGTATCATGATGAATTTTGAGGTGGAAGTTTGGAAATTTCAACATGTCAAAACATTTTCTAAGTGTCATGCCATATGTTCAATTATTCCACCATGGTTAACTTTTTGTGTGAGCTTCAAATGAGAAATGTGTCTTCATCAAAGTTGTAGCTATTTAAAAAAAATTATAAATGATCACAAATTTGACCTCATTTGGATTTGGGACGAATGATTTATGCATTTTTGAAGTTGAGGAAAATCACTTGTTCAATGGTATTGGTCCAAAATGACCTACAACGTATCCTTATATCAAATGCTCATAAAAGTTGAATTTGTTATTTCTAAAAACATAAAAGTTTAATTAGACAACTTGAATTTTATTATGCAACTTGTAAATCTTTCATATCATAAAAATTGAGCAAGTTATGGCTTTGGGAAGTTGACCTCCAAACTAGGGTTTAGACAAAATGACCTATAATCTTTCAACATAAAAAATGACTTTCCAAGCAAAAATAGATCTAGACCTCAATATTAAAGTTGTTTGGAATGTCATTTAGAGTAACTTTTATCTTGGAATAATTTTCATATGATGAAAATTGTAGGAGATAGGGTATTGGGAACCCCGGTTATGATCAGATGAATTCCTCTAGTCAACCACCATCAACCACCTTGCCAACTTGCAATTAAATTGACTTTTTGGACTCATGGGAGATCATATATGCACAAGATTATGAAATTTGAAGTATCCCTTAAAGTATTTTATCAATTTGTGAAGAAGCTGATAACATGAAATTATATCATATTTTAGGACTTAATTCAATTAAATTATATTATTATTTATTTCAATTTACCTCATTTTATTAGATATTACGCGGTATTTCCTTTCTATTTGTCTCAGGTGTCTTATTTGAAGCACAAGTAAAAAAGGAAGAAAAGGAGGTGCAAAAAGGAATGAAAAGAAACAAATAGCAAAAGCCAAGCCCAGCCCAAAGAAGACACAGGCGTCGTGCCTGTGACGACCGCCACAGATGCTGTAACGAGCGTCACGCATGGCATACACTTATGTGACGAGCGTCACACATGGTGTGACGGACGTCACACCATCCCCCTACATTTCTACCTTCAGAGACGTTGAGTCCTATATACACGCTGAATCCTATTTCCACGCCTATGCCTCCGTTACGTGAAGACCCCTCGACGCGGACTGCTTTGAAAACCGTTACGGAAAGCATCAATATAAATAGCAACTTTGCAAACCCTACAGAGGCCCCACGCTTTTTCCAGATTTCGGCAGTTTCCAATTTTCCTTTCTTCAGCAGTTTAAGCATACCTTTTACATACTACTTTTGCAATTTTTATTGTTTTCTCTTGCAACTCTGTTTTCCTCTCTAGCACTTAATTAATTTTCACATAATAGTTTCTACACCGGAAACTATTGTGTACCTTTTCACCGGATCTAACCTTACGTTAGAATCTAGTTTTTTTATTCCTTCGTTTTAATTTGTTGTTTAATTGAAGAATTCAAGAACAAATCCTACCGGCTTGTGGTGGAGTGTTCAAGACTACTGTTTAAATTATTCAGGTTCTTTAATTATTGTTTAATGTTTTGTTTTATTATTTATTTATATTATTTGCTTGAGATGAGTCTGTTTATGCATGATAATTATTTAAGTTCGTTTAGCATGTCTGGCTAATTCGCTTAGATATCGGTATGTAAAGTAAGCGGGATAAGGAATCAAAACTGAGTCGGTTTAATTAAATTTAAAATTAAAATCACTCTTTTTACGGTCTCAGTTTACAGGTTTAATAACAAAGTTTTTATACGAGAGTAAAGGACATAAAGAGGTTAAAATCAATAGAGCGAAAGTTTGAGGTTTTAACTGGACAGTGTAAATTGGACATTAATTCTAGATCAGGGCGAGAGCAATTTTTAGAGTTAATTAAATTCTAATCTTTTCCAAAAAGTATTTTTAAAGATTGAATGTGAGGACGAGAGTTAAGCATTCGAATTTAATTATATAACCTAAATCAACAGAGCGAGAGTTTGAGATAAGGGTGTTTAAACGGTTAGTGTTTTCTTAAAAAGAGTTTCTACGGACTTTATTGCTTTCAAAAAATGGTTTTTGACTTAATTATAAGTGACAGCTACGTTAACATAAAATCATGGTTTATTCAACAGAGCGAGAGTTTGAGATAGAACTTTTAATCAATAAAGTCAACTGAAATGATTTATTTTAAAACCAAGAAACCAACAAAGAATTGATTCCCTAATTACGATGAACTACATACCGATATCCGTTTATTTGATATTTAATTTAGATTCTATTTTTAGTTTTAGCTTTTCCCCAAACAATCAAACATTATCCACCTTAGCTTTACGAAGTAACCTTAGATAACGGTATATCGATTCATAAGTCCATGTGGGATCGATATCTTTTAAAACTACGCGATAGAACTGTGCACTTGCAGTTTGTACCCCAAATTCGACTCATAAAGTCGCGATCAAGTTTTTGGCGCCGTTGCCGGGGACTTTTGTTTAGTCGATATCGTAACTCTTCCGTTACGCTGTAGAGACTAAGGTTTCTTTTTCTTTTCTTTCTATCGTCGATTTGTATGCCACATACTCGCTCACAAGGCGAGCCGTTCTACTTACGAATCAACGATATCGAACTATATCTCTGAGTCTTACGACGAATTTGGGAATATCGTGCTGCAAACAATCTCCCTCCTGTCGAACTTCCTGATTTCAAAAACATTTTTCCTTCGATACCCGAGATGGCAGAACCAGCTCGTGCTCTTCGAGATTACGCCGCTCCATCACAAGATGAGCCGCATTCAAGTATTGCTCCGCCCGCAATCGAAGCAAACAACTTCGAACTTAAACCTTCGTTGTTGCAGGCAGTGCAACAGAACCAATTCTCTGGAAATCCTACCGAGGATCCAAACCTTCATTTATCCGTATTTGTCCAATACGCTGATACTGTTAAAGCTAATGGTGTCACTTCAGAGGCAATTCGACTTCGTCTTTTTCCTTTCTCATTAAGAGATAGCGCTAGAAGATGGCTTCAGTCTCTCCCTTCCAACTCTGTCACCACATGGAACGAGTTGAAGAAAGTTTTTCTTGCCCGATATTTTCCGCCAATCAAAACAGCTATGTTAAGAGCCCAGATAAATGGATTTAAACAGAAAGATAACGAGTCTCTTTTCGAAGCATGGGAAAGATACAAAGACATGATGAGAATTTATCCACACCATGGTTTAGAGGACTGGTTATTAATTCATACCTTCTATAATGGTCTCCAGTACAACACGAGGTTAACAATAGACGCCGCCGCAGGTGGTGCACTAATGAACAAACCTTATGCTGACGCTTACCAACTTATCGAAAGCATGGCTCAAAACCACTACCAGTGGGGAACCGAACGAACAATGGTGGAAAAACCTCAAACGAAAACCGGCATGTACGAGATAAGTAACCTTGATCATGTTAATGCAAAAGTGGATGCTCTGGTCCAGAAAATTGAAAGTTTAAATGTATCACCTCCAACCGCCGTGGTTGCTATAACTCAGAATTGCGAAGTCTGCGGAATCCAAGGTCACACTCCTACGGATTGTCAACTCTTAACAGGAATCCAAGCAGAACAAGTAAACTATGCTCAAGGAAGCCTCTACTCGCATACCTATAACTCAAATTGGAAGAACCATCCAAACTTTTCATATAAGAGTAATAATGCTTTGTACGCACCTGGACAGTCTCCAAATCAAGCCCCAGCTATACCTCCGGGATATCAGAAACCGAACCCATCTACACATAACAATAACGCCCCTAGGAAATCCAACTTGGAAATTATGATGGAAAACTTTATAGCTTCTCAACAACAAACCAATAAAGATTTCTTAAACCAGAATGTACACACTGGTGAACAAATTAAACAACTAGCAAGTAAAGTGGATTCCCTAGCTACCCATAACAAAATGCTGGAAACACAAATATCACAAGTAGCTCAACAACAAGCGCCTACTGCTGCCCCAACTGGTACATTTCCTGGACAGCCCCAACCTAACCCGAGAAACCACGCTCATGCAATCATACTAAGAAGTGGAACGGAAGTGGAAGGACCGTCTGATCCAAGGATAGGAAACCAAAACCCTAAAAAGTCAACTGAGGAAGAAAATAGACCTAAGGAAAAGGAATAGAGTAATAAGGAAACCGTAGAAAAGAAGGAACCTTATGTACCTCCACCACCTTATAAACCACCTGTCCCTTACCCTCAAAGGCTTACTAAAACCAAAGATGCGGGCCAATTTAAAAAATTTGTTGACCTCCTTAAACAATTAAACGTTACAATCCCGTTTACAGAAGCTATAACGCAGATGCCCTCATACGCCAAGTTCTTAAAAGAAATTCTTTCTAATAAAAGGAAACTTGAAGATAGCGAAACCGTTACACTCCCTGCCGAATGTAGCGCTATAATCCAGAACATGCCTCCTAAACTCAAGGATCCGGGTAGCTTCTCTATACCCTGTCACATAGGAAAATTTGTCATCGACAAAGCCTTATGCGATTTAGGAGCCGGAATTAGTGTTATGCCTTTATCCATATGCAAGAGACTGGAAATGGGAGAATTAAGACCAACCAAAATGTCTGTGCAACTAGCAGATCGCTCTGTTAGATACCCTGTAGGAATTCTTGAAAACGTTCCCGTACGCATAGGTCAATTCTACATCCCAACTGATTTTACAATTATGGACATTATAGAAGATGACATTACACCCATTATACTGGGAAGACCGTTCTTAGCAACTGCCGGTGCAATCATAGACGTAAAACGAGGACGACTCACCTTCGAAGTAGGCGAAGAGAAAATTGAGTTCATTCTTTCCCAATTTTTGAAAGCACCTGCAATAGAAGATACATGTTACTTCATGGATATCATCGATGAATGCATAAAAGAAATGGAGTTAGAAAAAGACAAATCATCTGACTACCCTGTAGAAGACAAACTCAACCAATGTTTGGCAATAACACCGGACCCTACGCAGTGTCTTAAGAAACCAACCCTAGATCTGAAAACACTTCCCAAAAATCTGAGATATGAATTCCTAGACTTAGAACTTGAACGACCTGTGATAGTTAATGCAGACCTAGAAAGACTCGAAACAGAAAAACTCCTACATATCTTAAGAAAGTATCCGTCCGCACTAGGTTACAACATCACCGATCTTAAAGGAATAAGTCCTTCTATTTGTATGCACCGCATCATGCTAGAAGAAGACTGCAAAACTTCTAGAGAACACCAGAGGAGACTAAATCCGATCCTGAGTGAGGTAGTGAAGAAGGAAATAACCAAGTTATTAGAGGCAGGTATTATATATCCTATATCTGATAGCAAATGGGTTAGTCCTGTACACGTAGTACCAAAGAAAGGAGGCATAACCGTTATTGAAAACGAAAAAGGGGAAACTATAACCAAACGAATCGAATCGGGATGGAGAATGTGCATTGACTATAGGAAACTAAACAAAGAGACCCGAAAAGATCATTTCCCTTTACCATTCATTGACCAGATGCTAGAGCGATTGGCAAAACATTCACATTTCTGTTATCTAGACGGTTATTCAGGCTTCTTTCAAATACCAATTCATCCTGATGACCAAGAAAAGACAACATTCACGTGCCCTTTTGGTACCTTCGCTTATAGACGAATGCCGTTTGGCTTGTGTAATGCTCCTGCAACCTTTCAAAGATGCATGATGGCAATTTTCGCCGATTTTCTCGAAAACATCATGGAAGTATTTATGGATGACTTTTCCGTATGCGGACAAAGTTTTGAAGAATGCCTTGAGAACCTAGAAAGAGTTCTTGAGCGATGTGTAAAAGTAAACTTAGTACTTAACTGGGAGAAATGTCACTTTATGGTACAAGAAGGAATTGTTTTAGGACACATTATATCAAATAGAGGAATTGAAGTAGACAAAGCAAAAATAGAGGTAATCGAAAACCTTCAACCCCCAAGAACCGTGAGAGAAGTACGAAGCTTCTTAGGACACGCCGGTTTTTACCGACGATTCATCAAAGACTTCTCTAAAATAACTAAACCTTTAACCGGATTATTGATGAAAGATGCTGAATTCATATTCGACAATAACTGTTTAGAAGCATTTCAAACGCTTAAGCAAGCATTGATCTCCGCACCCATAATGCAGACACCCGACTGGAATGAACCATTCGAAATAATGTGCGATGCCAGCGATTACGCTATAGGTGCTGTTTTAGGACAACGAAAGGATAAAAAGCTTCACGTTATATATTACGCAAGTATAACTCTAGATGAAGCACAGATGAATTACGCCACAACCGAGAAAGAACTCCTAGCAGTTGTGTTTGCGCTAGATAAATTTCGTTCTTACTTGGTCGGGGCCAAAATAATAGTTTACACTGACCACGCTGCTATCAAATACCTCCTAACAAAAAAAGATGCTAAACCTAGACTCCTAAGATGGATCCTGTTACTACAAGAGTTCGATTTGGAAATCAAAGACAAGAAAGGTACTGAAAACATAGTAGCAGACCACCTCTCTAGACTTGAGAACCTTGAACCGGAAAGAACATCAATTAATGATGATTTCTCGTACGATAAACTTATAGCTACTTTGGAAGAGAATAACTCTGACAAGCAAGTAGAAACCACCTTAGCTATATCTGTTACACCATGGTACGCTGATCTCGTCAACTATTTAGCTACCGGAATAGTTCCACCTACTTTATCCTACCAGCAGAAGAAACGATTCTTCTATGACATAAAACACTATTACTGGGATGATCCCTTACTTTTCAAAAGAGGCCCCGATGGTATTTTCCGTCGATGCATACCCGAAGAAGAGGTAGAAAATATAATCCAACACTGCCACTCCGCTCCTTATGGTGGACACGCAAGTACATCCAAGACCTGCTCTAAAATCCTACAATCCGGCTTTTATTGGCCAAATATATGGAAGGACGTACATGCGGCTATTAAGGAATGTGACAGATGTCAACGCACAGGAAACATATCTAGACGTGACGAGATGCCACAAAAAGGTATTTTGGAAGTAGAGATTTTCGACGTGTGGGGAATAGACTTCATGGGACCTTTTCCATCCTCTTTCGGTAACAAATACATACTCGTGGCGGTAGACTACGTTTCAAAATGGATCGAAGCTATAGCTTCTCCGACAAATGACACCCGAGTAGTAACTAGACTCTTTAAGAATATAATATTTCCGAGATTTGGCATCCCAAGAATAGTAGTCAGTGATGGTGGATCACATTTCATATCCAAGGTACTCGAAAAACTACTGTTTAAGTATGGCGTAAGGCATAGAGTAGCGACACCTTACCACCCTCAGACCAGTGGGCAAGTGGAAGTGTCCAACAGAGAGATTAAACGAATATTAGAAAAAACAGTCGCCACTTCAAGGAAAGATTGGTCATTAAAATTACCAGAAGCTTTATGGGCGTATCGAACTGCTTATAAAACCCCCATAGGGACGACCCCATTTAAGCTCATTTATGGAAAATCTTGCCACCTCCCGGTAGAATTAGAACATAAAGCCTATTGGGCTATTAGAAATCTGAATTTAAACTATAAGGCCGCCGGCGAAAAGAGAATCCTTGACATAAACGAATTAGAGGAACTCAGAAGAGACGCATATGAAAATGCCAGAATCTACAAAGAAAGAACAAAACAATGGCATGACAATCGTATATCAAGGAAAATCTTCAAGCAAGGCGATGCAGTCCTTTTATTTAACTCTAGGCTAAAGTTATTTCCGGGAAAACTACGATCCAGATGGTCAGGGCCTTTCCATATCACTAACGTCTTTCCCAGTGGAGCGGTAGAAATTAAAGGCAAATCCACAGAACCGTTCACCGTAAACGGGCAACGTCTAAAACACTATCACTGTGCGGAAACCAATGAAGATTCGCAAATCCTACATTTAGACAAAATGCCTCCAGTATTTATAAATTATATTTGATAGTTTCTTTGTCGAGCTTGCGACATTTAAACAAAGCGCTTAGTGGGAGACAACCCACAAATTTTATTTTTATTTTTATTTTATTCATTTTATTTCTATTAAAATTTTGTTTAGTATTCATTCTTGATTTATTTTAATTTTTCTAAACTTTTCTCTTCTTCTTTCGGCATTTGGCCAAATCCTGACTAAAACTCATGTTTTCTTTTCTCTAGCTAACACTAACCAGATGGGACAGATTGACCGTATGGGTATCAAATTCAGAGGAATGGCTCACAAACTAAAATTTGAAGAACTAGCCACGAGAGAAATGCTACCTAGTTTATATGCTGATGACTGGGCTATGACCGCCCTTGGACTAAGAGAAAGTGTCCTGTTTTTGCTGAATCAGATAGGGTGGGAAACATCTCCTATCCTACGACATTTCGTCACCTACCGGAGACTAACACTAGAATTCCTTAGCTCACTAATCTATCTACCCAGCCATGGGAAAGGAATTAGCAGAGGTTTTATCCAGTTCAGAATGTTCAACATGGAGTACCAATTTAATATTAGAGACTTTACCAACCTTTTGGGTTTCCCTACCTCCCTTGATACATTCACAGTGAGCCAGGAAGAACTTTTTGAATATAGAGAACTCGAACACTTTTGGGGTAGCTTGACTGGAAATGACGATCCCGAGGAACATGAGTTTCTCTCTGGAAACATACATAACCCGGCCTTCTGTTACTTCCATAGGATCCTGACCCACACCTTATTTGGACAGAAGCCATACAGTACTTCAGTTTCACGTGATGAACTCTTCATCATATTCTGTGCTTCCCAGAACCGTCCAGTAAACGGTGCCACCTTTATGCTAGCAAATTTAGACCACCTTATCCAAGATGAGCGAGCACCTATTAGAGTAGGCGGTTTGATAACCATGATTGGTAATGCACTCGGATTACGTCAGCCTATGCTTGACTTAAGCCCCTTCTGTGGCATTACTATTATGAGTATACCCTTCCTCTTCAATGCCATGTTTATAGCAAACTAAGGGTCTGACGAGTTCAAGCTTATAATTAATAACCAAGTTTTTTGTTTATTTACCTTGCCCGATCCTAGGACTAGTGTTCATAACCGCAGTAACTGGCTCTACAATCTGAACGCAACACCCTCTCCTGCTAGATCCACTGAATCCATCCAGGACTATGAGATTTGTGATGACCAGATCCCTTATGCTGAATTTGACCCTCAGACACCATCTGGCTATTATGATATTGACCCTCCTCCTCAGCCTGTTCAGACCGAAGAATCGGCAATATCCGACCTCCGACATCATATGCCCGGAACTGATTATAACACCGCCATTGAAGCTTTGATGTCAGAACAAGACGCCCTCAGAGAAGAGTTTACTGAAATGAGACACGAAGTTCTAGGATACATGAGCAGTATGACAAATCAGTTTCACGAGTTGCTATACCGTGTTAACTCTTCTGCTCCTCCGGCCAGAGATCGTGCAGATGGATAGAAATTATTTTCTTAGTTATTTAGTTTTAAGTTAGATTATTCATTAATGTTATTTGAATTCATGTTCGCATTTGTTTCCCTTTCGCATTTTTTTGTTTTTCTTTCCAATATTACATTATGATCATTTTATTGAAGCTATTTATTTAATTTTATTATGCAATAGCTATTATGTTCTCTACTGTTGCTACCTATGACTTATTGAATTATATATGCACTATTATACAAAGTAGAATAGCATGCAGGAGAAATTAAATTGCAGAATAAATCAATCAGTAGCAAAACAAACAAAAAAAAAATATAATAACTTACCAAGTCACTCTGAAGGACGCTAGCTGAAACCATGCCAAACAGACAGTGTGACGAGCGTCACACATTCTGTCACGGACGTCACGCTAAGTACCTGTGACGCCCGTCATGCACCTGTAACGAGCGTAACGCCCTTCAGACTAGGTGAACGTTAAGGAGCCGTTGGAGACGAACGTTACACCCCTTCAACTTTTTACCTTCCCCATTTATTCACATTTACCCACAATTTTTCACTTTTCAACCACCTATTTTTCCAACTTCCAAAATTTTTCCTATAAATACCCACCAAACCTTCCTTCTTTCACCACAAACCACTTTCTTCTATCAAATACATTTCTTTTCTTTCCAATTTACCTCTTTCAGTTCATTCATCAGTATGGCGGGTAACCAGAATTTCGGAAATATCATCTTCCGAACCGAAGATGAAAATTATCAAAGGGAGCAATACGAGCGTTTCCAACAGAGAGGCGTCATCTCCACCAGGTATCCTGATTTTACTTGTTTACAACAATTAGGATTACTCCAAGGTATCAAATGGATGCTCCGTCAAGCCGACTTAACCTTTCTATGCACGCATAATCAACCCACTTACCCCTCCCTAACCTTAGAATTCTTAAGTTCATACGCATACACCACTCCCGCCGGTGAAGACGAATTCTTAACCGGTACCGCAACCTTCCGTATGTTCAACACCGAGTACTCCTTAACCCAAAACCAGTTGAGTACCATGCTACAATTCTCCACAGAAGGCCAAGTCTACCCCAGAATCCCTCCCGACCTAAACTGGAACACAGTTGCCGTTTTCACCCTTTTTAAGAAAATATCTGGTCTAGATGCCTACAACTGGGAAGAGCTCCTTCTTTCCCACATACATAACCCAACCATCCGATATTTTATCCGCATCTTACAGAACACAGTTTTTGGTAGACCAAACAACAGCAAGGTCAACGCAAAGGAGCTCTTCTTCCTCGAATACGTCTTCGAACCGAATGTTAAGGTAAACGCCGCCTCTTTTCTATTTCATCATATCCGCACCTTATGTGCTAGAGGTCGTCAACCTTTTGTAATTGGCGGATTAATCACCACCATAGCACTAGGCTTAAACTTAGGGGACCAACTCCAAACCTTAGAATCTCTACCTCCCCTATTTATGGACATCAGCTACTGTCGATCCAGCCGCCTGATTAAGAACAGAGTAGGCGGAGGATATTATCTTATGGTGAACAACCAGGCAATCCCAAGCGTTGTTCTACCCAACATCGCTCTGACCGATGTCACAAACCCCAACCGCCACCTCTATGATCTAAACGCTCCCGAAGCCACCGAGCCTTCACAAGCAAACCCGCCCGCAGACGAGTTTGAAGACATGGAACAAGGTGATCCTACTCCTGCACAACAATCTGTCCCGCTCAACCACTCCGATGCTGCAGCTGGCCCATCCTCACGTCGTCGACGACGAAGGCCTGCAACCAACGACGACATCATGGATGCAATTGATGGTATGCAAGCACAGAATCTCGAAATGATGCAAATGATGCGCCAAATGCAAGAACAACAGGAAGCGAGGAATACCATTACTGATCAGCGGTTCGCTGATTTGCTTAGCCGGTTTGACAACTTAGAGGTACATCAAAGATCACCAGGTCCAAGAACCAGAGGCGGAAGGCAGCCTTAGTTGTCATTTCTTTTCCCTTTCCCTATTGTAGTTCACTTCCTTAAAACATTGGGGACAATGTTTATTTTAAGTATGGGGGGGAAAACCTGTTCTTTCTATTTCCTTTTTTACAAGTATGTATCTTTCTTTTCATTGTTATTTCCCTTATAAAAAAAAATATATTTTATTATAATTTAGATTTATTTTAAGTTAAGTCCCGAGTATGAAGAAAAATTCCTATTATCTACTCCCTCAATTTTCATGAGCCACAACAAAAATTCAACACCCAATAAGTATAAGGTTGCTCATTTTATCGAACTTGAGACGAATTAAGACGAAAACTATTACCGCCAAACACTCTAAACAAACCACAACATGTTAGATCAGAATAAGTACCTATTATACCAATCCCGTGAACTTTTAGTTCTATAGTAACCCCGAGTAGTTTATACAAGAAGTCAGCACCATCCTAATAGCAAACTACGTGGAGGGCCGATGAATATAAGTGAATGATTCCCAAAGTAACAAATATATATATATATATATATATATATATATATATATATATATATATATATATATATATATATATATATATATATATATATATATATATATATATATATCAGGAAATGCACTAAGTAAGTTAGGTGATCCTTACCAGATCATTTAATCTAAAGGTTGCAGATCATACAAAAGCATAATATGAAAGATCCATTATGAGTTGGTTCAGCAGGTATCTGGTGCTGAACTTGGTAGGGCAGACTACGGTCCGATCCCCCGCAATTTGCAATGGACTGAATAACGAAGTTATCCGACTTATGTACCAGAACTTCAAGCTAAAAAGGGAATCAGAATCACTAACCGGTTACTCCACTATGTGCGCGAAAGGATAAAGGGCTTAATGTGATTTCGCTAGAATGAAAACGGGTGAAATAAGAGTAAAGGAACTGGGATAGCTATAACAGTGTACTTGAACTGGTTTGCATAAGGCAGGGTTATCTGAGGTTGCGACGGTGGCTGTTGATGTCAAGATTTAACTCAAGTCACCTCTAAACAAAGTTTACGTGCAACCTAATACGAACTGACGTGTGTTTTGAAATTTCATCTGGCTAAAAAATTCTAACGAGTTCTATACTGAATTTTGCTTGAGGACAAGCAAAGATCTAAGTATGGGGGAGTTTGATAACATGAAACTATATCATATTTTAGGACTTAATTCAATTAAATTATATTATTATTTATTTCAATTTACCTCATTTTATTAGATATTACGCGGTATTTCCTTTCTATTTGTCTCAGGTGTCTTATTTGAAGCACAAGTAAAAAAGGAAGAAAAGGAGGTGCAAAAAGGAATGAAAAGAAACAAATAGCAAAAGCCAAGCCCAGCCCAAAGAAGACACAGGCGTCGTGCCTGTGACGACCGCCACAGATGCTGTAACGAGCGTCACGCATGGCATACACTTATGTGACGAGCGTCACACATGGTGTGACGGACGTCACACCATCCCCCTACATTTCTGCCTTCAGAGACGTTGAGTCCTATATACACGCTGAATCCTATTTCCACGCCTATGCCTCCGTTACGTGAAGACCCCTCGACGCGGACTGCTTTGAAAACCGTTACGGAAAGCATCAATATAAATAGCAACTTTGCAAACCCTACAGAGGCCCCACGCTTTTTCCAGATTTCGGCAGTTTCCAATTTTCCTTTCTTCAGCAGTTTAAGCATACCTTTTACATACTACTTTTGCAATTTTTATTGTTTTCTCTTGCAACTCTGTTTTCCTCTCTAGCACTTAATTAATTTTCACATAATAGTTTCTACACCGGAAACTATTGTGTACCTTTTCACCGGATCTAACCTTACGTTAGAATCTAGTTTTTTTATTCCTTCGTTTTAATTTGTTGTTTAATTGAAGAATTCAAGAACAAATCCTACCGGCTTGTGGTGGAGTGTTCAAGACTACTGTTTAAATTATTCAGGTTCTTTAATTATTGTTTAATGTTTTGTTTTATTATTTATTTATATTATTTGCTTGAGATGAGTCTGTTTATGCATGATAATTATTTAAGTTCGTTTAGCATGTCTGGCTAATTCGCTTAGATATCGGTATGTAAAGTAAGCGGAATAAGGAATCAAAACTGAGTCGGTTTAATTAAATTTAAAATTAAAATCACTCTTTTTACGGTCTCAGTTTACAGGTTTAATAACAAAGTTTTTATACGAGAGTAAAGGACATAAAGAGGTTAAAATCAATAGAGCGAAAGTTTGAGGTTTTAACTGGACAGTGTAAATTGGACATTAATTCTAGATCAGGGCGAGAGCAATTTTTAGAGTTAATTAAATTCTAATCTTTTCCAAAAAGTATTTTTAAAGATTGAATGTGAGGACGAGAGTTAAGCATTCGAATTTAATTATATAACCTAAATCAACAGAGCGAGAGTTTGAGATAAGGGTGTTTAAACGGTTAGTGTTTTCTTAAAAAGAGTTTCTACGGACTTTATTGCTTTCAAAAAATGGTTTTTGACTTAATTATAAGTG
Source organism: Lathyrus oleraceus (assembly GCF_024323335.1). NCBI lineage: Eukaryota > Viridiplantae > Streptophyta > Magnoliopsida > Fabales > Fabaceae > Lathyrus > Lathyrus oleraceus. The sequence continues at coordinate 582,379,574 of NC_066583.1, read as the reverse complement.
ACAGCTACATTAACATAAAATCATGGTTTATTCAACAGAGCGAGAGTTTGAGATAGAACTTTTAATCAATAAAGTCAACTGAAATGATTTATTTTAAAACCAAGAAACCAACAAAGAATTGATTCCCTAATTACGACGAACTACATACCGATATTCGTTTATTTGATATTTAATTTAGATTCTATTTTTAGTTTTAGCTTTTCCCCAAACAATCAAACATTATCCACCTTAGCTTTACAAAGTAACCTTAGATAACGGTATATCGATTCATAAGTCCCTGTGGGATCGATATCTTTTAAAACTACGCGATAGAACTGTGCACTTGCAGTTTGTACCCCAAATTCGACTCATAAAGTCACGATCAGAAGCTTGTGAAGAAGTTACTCAAGATACCCAGATGAACTAGGGCTTCCAATGCAAACCAATTCCAAACTCTTGAAGCATGCTTAATCAAAATAACATGTGAAGATCATGGGGACTCATATATGATGCCTAGAGACATTATGGATCATTCCTTAGTTGAGCTCTTAGCAATTAGGGTCTTAAACTGTAGATATGAACTTGATAGATCAAAGGTAATCAAGTGCCCTACTTACAAAAGAGTTAGACAAATACAAAGACATATTTTTGGTATTTTAGTTAGTAAAATGATAAAATACAAAGTATGATACAATCACATGGTGCTTGGTTACCTCTCCCAAAACAAACCTAATGGATGAGGGGTAAGGAGGATGCCAAGGTATGATCTCAATGCTAATGCATATGATGAGATAGCATGAGGGATCTTAGGGTCAAAATTGGGGTCTTACAACTGCCCTATTTAAGGACATTCTAACTGAGGAGGAGAAGGTTAAAATATTCGTATCGACTCAGTAGAATGAGCTTAAATAACAACATATAAAAATAAATTTTGGTCCCTAAGAGACCTCATGATGCATATGATATGAATGCTAAAATAAACTCTTTGTGGGGAAATGTTGCCACAAAGGAAAAGAATTCAGAGAGCCCGAAAGTCCATAGAAGCATAATGCATTTCGTAAGGAAAACTCATTGGGGAGACAAAGGCTCTGGGGGAAAAAGGTTTATGCGTAGGCCAGACTATGACTTAAAAACTGCTGGGGGACTAGAGGAATTCCACGAAAGTGGAAAGACTCATCTAGGGAAACAAAAGGAACATCTGCAGGGGAAACAGGTAGATCAAAATAAAACTGAAATACTCGAGCCATGCAGGAAAAGCGATTCCATTAAGGAAATACGCACTCAATTCAATTGGGGAGGAAATAAACATCAACACAGGAGGTGCAGAAATCTATTATCCACTACCTGTTACTGGGTATGGAGATAATAAAAATCTGACAGAGAGGACATCCATCACCGGTTAGGGTAAACATATCAAGGATGACTCACTGAGGGCCGCCAGACAATGTATTTATTACCGGTTACTGGATAAGAATAAACTTGTTGGGGAAGAGTTAGGAATAAGATTTACAACTACCGGTTACTGGGCAGAAGACCAAAAGGAGAGAATATCTGTCACTGGTTAAAGTGAACATATCAAGGATAGACTCAAAGGAAAGAAAATCCGTCATCGGTTAAGATGAACATATCAAGGATAAACTTTCCTGGGGATGTTAAGGAGGATACCCGTCATCGGTTAAGATGAACATATCAAGGATAAAACACCCGAACAAAAAGTAGGAATTACATCTATCGAATGCTAGATAGAATACCATCAAAGAGAATATCTATCACCTGTTACAGTGAATATATCAAGGATATACTCCGAGGGGAAAAATAGGGATTACATCTATCAGTTACTGGATAAAATACCACAAAGAGGATATCCGTCACCGGTTAAAGTGAACATATCAAGGATAAACTCTTGCAAGGGGAGAAAAAGCAGGATTTATAACTACCGGTTATTGGGCAGAAGACCGCAAAGAGGAGGAAACCCGTCATCGGTTAGGATGAACATATCAAGGATTAACTCTCTGGGAAACAAATAAGGATTACAACTACCTTTTACTTGGCAGAAGACCGCAAAGAGGAGAAAACCCGTCATTGGTTAGGATGAACATATCAAGGATGAACTCTCTGGGAAACAAATAGGGATTACAACTACCTTTTTACTGGGTAGAATACCAAAGATGAAAATATCCGTCGTCGGTTAGGATGAACATATCAATGATAGACTCAAAGCGGGGGAAGAAAATATTTGTCATCGTTTAGGATGATCATATCAAGGATATACTTCCTGGGACACGTGAAAACAAATCCGCTGGGGAGAAAAAGGTTACTTTTGTCGGGTATTGGGCAAGAAGTAACGAACTGCAAACTAAGAAGAATATTACTAGTTACTGGGTAATAGACTCTTAGGGGACCAAAAACATCAATCTAGGTAAGATCTAGAAAGAAACGATCATTCAAGAATCAACCCAATGAGGGTATAACTCAGGGGGAGCAGTTCCATCCAGATAATCAACTGGGGTGGAAGCTGAAGTAATCATCATCCACAAGGAAATAACTCAGTCGGGAAAGGAGAAAGGTTAAAGTCTTTCTGCTTAGGGGGATGACACTCTACAATTGAAGGAGGACAGACACATCAAACCGGTATGAGGATAAAGTATTGCCATAACAACGAAGAAGAATCACGAAAGATGAATCAACAAGTGCAATGATGAAATAATGAAGTTATGTGAGTATATACGTATATGTATATGTATATATGTATATGATGATTATGCTGACAAAACGATCGCAAAGGATACAAAGATGTCGCAGATTTGAATCATCGGTACAATTCTCGGCCAATCCGCAAAAGAGGGAAACAGCTGCTGGAGAGAAGAGAGATCAACATCCCAAAGGCTCAACCCTAGTTGGGGAAGAAGGAGATCTGCTAAGGAAACTGCTACCCACTCTGCGGGGAATTTTAGGTCAATACCATATCAAATTGGAGACAACCCTATAGGGGATAAACATAAATAGCTGCTCAGAAACCAGGAGGAAACTCTGACTGGGAGCGAATCTGATGGCGACTGGTGAGGATACCAAAGTTCTAACGAAATTATGCAAACTGCTGCAACGAAATGTTCGCACTCAGCTGGGAACAATCATAAACTCGGCTGAGGAATAATCACCAACTTAGCTGGGGAGAACAAAGGATTACTCATCAACAAACAACGGGTGTTGAACATGTTGCCGGGGATGAAAGAGGAATTGCACCTACTGCTTGGGGAGAACCAATAATGCTCCACATTAAGGGCTTACTGCTTTCGAACCACTGTTTATATTCCTTTTAAATGAAATCGATTGCTTAAAATTATTGCTTTTATATGTTTTAGAAATCATGATTTTGATTAAAATTTTAATTTTCAAAATGATCATAATAAAATTTAAAACTATTTGGCTGAATTAAATAAGAGTAGAAACCATTGGATAAAAGCTCAACTTTATTTAATGAAATGGTAGTCTGTAAATGACAAGACTCCATAGATCTTTACAAAGTTGAAAATGGTAATTTACATGGAAAAGGGTTACATTGAATACAATGATCACTAATCCTTCTACCAACTCTTGATATACACTGTGCTCTTGGCTGCTACTAGGGATAATGAATCCGAACCGACGGTTGTGCTCAAGAAAGTCTTCAAAACTGAAGATCAGCAGGATGCAGTTACTTGCCATAATCCCTCTCTTTTGCATAAATTGCCCCAAGGTAGGGTACTCAATATATCGGGATAAATCTTTTCTGTTTTATGTCTCTAATTTTTGCCTGGATCGCCCATTCGGGGTTTCAATTCACTGAGACGCTCATTTTTGCCTAAGCCGCCCTTTCAGATTTTCAACTTAGCGAGTTGTTCTTTTATTTTTTAGGCGAAGTATTTCTTGACTGCATCTGCGTTCACAGGACGAGTGAACTCTTCACCATCCATAGTTGGGAGAATTAAAGCACCGCCTGAAAAGGCTCTCTTAACAACATATGAGACTTCATAATTAGGAGTCCATTTGCCCCTAGAATCTGGTTTGAAAGATAAGATCTTCTTGAGCACAAGGTCACCTTCTCTGAATACACGAGGACCGACCTTCTTGTCAAAAGCTTTCTTCCTTATCTGTTGGTATAACTGACCATGACACATGACAGTGAACCTCTTCTCTTCAATCAAATTCAACTGGTTAAATCTGGTCTCACACCATTCAGCCTCATCAACTTGGCTTCCATCAGCACACGCAATGATGGGATCTCAACCTCTACGGGGAGCACAAATTCCATACCATATACAAGAGAGAAAGGGGTTGCCCCTGTTGAAGTGTAGATGTATGTCCGATACACGTGCAAAAAAAATGGGAGCATCTCATGCCAATCTTTATACGTCACAACCATCTTATGAATAAGCTTATTGATGTTCTTGTTTGTAGCTTCAACAACCCCATTCATCTTAGGTCTGTAGGGAAAAGAATTATGGTGTGCGATCTTGAAGTCTTTGCAAAGAGCTTCCACCATGTTATTGTTCAAGTTCGATCCATTATCAAAAATGATCTTGCTTGGCACACCATAACGGCATATGATCTGATTCTTGATAAACCTTACAATAGCTTGCTTGGTTACATTTGCATACAATGCCGCTTCAACCTATTTTGTGAAGTAGTCAATAGCCACCAAAATGAAACGATTACCGTTCGACTCTTTGGGCTCGATCATGCCAATCATATCAATTCCCCACATGGATAAAGGCCATGGGGAGGAAATGACGTTCAACAGTGTTGGAGGAACGTGAATCTTATTTGCATATATTTGACACTTATGGCATTTCTTCACAAACTTGCAACAATCAGATTCCATTGTCAGCCAATAGTAATCTGCTCGCAACATCTTCTTCGCCATTGCATGTCGATTGGAATGAGTACCAAAGGAACCTTCATGGACTTCAGTCATCAATAAGTTTGCTTCGTGTCTATCCATGCATCTGAGCAAAACCATATTGAAGTTTCTTTTGTATAACACATCACCATTCAGGTAAAAGTTGCCGGCTAATATTCTCAAAGTCTTCTTATCTTTCAAAGATGCCTCAAATGGGTAGATCTGAATTTGGAGGAAACACTTGATATCATAATACCACGACTTTTCTTCTTTGACTTCTTCAACAGCAAACACATGAGTTGGCCTATCAAGACGCATCATAGTCAAATTGGGAACCTCATTCCAATACCTCACTACAGTCATTGAGGCCAACGTTGCAAGAGCATCTGCCATCCGGTTTTCATCTCGAGGGATATGATGAAACTCAACCTTTGTAAAGAAAGTTGAAATCCTCCTCGTATAATCTCTATATGGTATCAAACCGGGTTGATTCTGTTGGTGTAAGCCCTAGAGGCCAATACTTTTGGTACTTGTATCGAATTAATTATTAATAATAAAAGGCTTTTTCTTTATTATGTTTGTTTAATAAAGTCCCTGGAATAGATAGTCCGTTTAATATATCAAGTGTGACTTAATCATGAGATCACATTAAGCATAAGGACACTATTCTTAAAGTATCCGTAGTCGAGCTTTATTGTGAAGTGGGATAACATTAAAGCATGAAGACTATTATGTTTATAGACTGATGATCACATCTCATGGATCATGGATAAGGAGTTATCAAGTCTCAAACATAGGTATGAATATTAAGAGTAATATTTATACTGGATTGACCCGCTATGAGAATACTATATAGAATGTTATGCAAAGTGTCATAAGTTATTCTCATGGTGATAATGGTGTATACCACCCTTCGACCTGAAACCACTATGGACCATAGATATAGAGTCGAGTGCCTTATTGCTGATCAAACGTTGTCCGTAACTGGATGACCATAAAGACAGTTGATGGGTACTCCACGAAGTATGCTAAGGGACATGAGTGACCTAGATGGAATTTACCCATCCTGCGTAACAGGATAAATGTCTATGGGCCCAATATTGAACTGGACAAGGATGACACGGTCTATGCCTTGTGTTCAATATAGACATAAGGGCAAAAGGGTAATTATACACATAATTATTATCACATAAGGATTTGTCAGATCACATGACATTTTCGTGTCTTGGGTAGCAGTGATGTGTTGCTAGATACCACTCAGTGTTTATTATGTTAAATATGTGATCTAATATAATTGCCAATGCCGCGAAAACCTATAGGGTCACACACAAAGGACGAATTGATGAGAGATAGAGTAATTAAGGAATACCTTAATGTACGGTACCCTTAAGTGGATTATAGAACATCGTAAGGTACGGTGTACTTAAGTAGAATGCGAAATATGGTAAGGTACCACGCGCTTAAGTGATTTTGGTATATTATAAGATATGGGCCATATACACTTGAGTGGGCTTTTTAGCTTGCAGCCCACACAAGTGGTTCTATAAATAGAACCCTTGTGTAGAAGCATTGTCACACTTGCAATTTTATTTCTCTCTCTCTCTCTCTCTCTCTCTCTCTCTCTCTCTCACTCAAAGACTTCATTCATAGCAGCTAGCGCTGAGATTGAAGGAATCCGTTCATGTGGACTGAGTAGAGGCGTTGTCATCATTCAACGTTCGTGATCGCCACAAGAGGTAACGATTCTATCACTGATCATGCCCATTCGTAAGGATCATTGATGGAGAAATTTTAAATTCCGCTGCGTTTTGGATCGCCATTCTCCTTCAGATTCGTCTCCCATTCACCTTTGATTTGATTCACAACCAAAGTTGAATCTCCATAGACATCCAAATACTTGATTTTGAGATCAATGGCCTCTTCAATCCCCATAATGCAAGCTTCATACTCAACCATATTATTTGTACACTTGAAAGTCAATCTAGTCGTAAACGTAAAATGCATGCCTTGCGGAGTAATGATCACTGCCCCAATGCCATTACCATACTGATTAACAGCTCCATCAAATACCATGCCCCAACGGGAACTAGGTTCTGGCCCTTCTTCAAGCAATGGTTTATCACAATATTTCATTTTCAGGTACAAGATCTCTTCATCAGGAAAATCATACTGCACTGACTGGTAATCTTCAATTGGTTGGTGAGCCAAATGGTCAGCCAAGACACTACCTTTGATCGCTTTCTGAGGTCGGTATTCAATATCATACTCTGATAACAACATCTGCCAACGAGCAATCCTCCTAGTTAAAGTAGGCTTCTCAAAAATATACTTGATTGGATCCATTTTGGATATCAACCAAGTGGTATGATTCAACATATATTGACGCAAACGCTTAGCAGGCCAAGCCAATGCGCAATAAGTCTTCTCTAGCATAGAATACCGAGTCTCACAGTCGGTGAATTTCTTACTGAGGTAGTAAATTGCAAATTATTTCTTTCCAGTCTCGTCTTGCTGACCTAGAACACAACCCATACTTTCTTTAAGCACAGTCAAATACATGGTCAATGGTCTTCCTTCAATAGGTGGAGACAAAATCGGAGGCTCAAGAAGATACTCTTTGATACTGTCAAAAGCTTTTTGGAAATCTTCGGTCCAATCACAAGACTGATCTTTCTAAAGAAGCTTGAATATAGGCGCACATGTGGCAGTCATGTGTGAAATGAATCTCGATATATAATTCAAGCGACTAAGAAAACCTCTGACTTGCTTCTCAGTTTTGGGTGCAGATATATCTTGTATTGCTTTGACCTTGGTAGGATCAACTTCAATACCCTTGTCGCTGACGATAAAGCCCAACAACTTACCAGAACGAGCACCAAATGTACATTTATTGGGGTTCAAGTGGAGTTTATACTTCCTCAAACGCTGGAATAGCTTCAACAAATGCTAAACATGTTCCTCTTCATCAATGGATTTAGCAAACATATCATCAACATAGACTTCAATCTCTTTATGCATCATATCATGAAAAAGAGTAGTCATTGCTCTTTGGTAAGTTGCACCAGCATTCTTTAGACTGAAAGGCATCACTCTATAACAGAATGTTCCCCAAGGCGTAATGAACGTGGTCTTCTCCATATCTTCGGGTGCCATCTTGATTTGATTATATCCGGAAAATTTGTCCATAAATGAAAAGACTTTGAATTTAGCTGTATTATCTACCAACATATCAATGTGTGGCAAAGGGAAATCATCTTTTGGACTAGCTTTGTTCAAATCTCTATAATCGACACACATACTGACTTTTCCATCTTTCTTAGGAACGGGCATAATATTGGCCACCTACTGCGGATATTCAGCAGTAACAAGGAAACTGGCATCGATATGCTTTTGCACCTCTTCTTTGATCTTCACTGCTATACCAGGATGAGTTCTTCTCAACTTCTGCTTGACTGGCGGGCATTCTGGCTTCAACGATAATCTATGCTCCACAATCTCAGAATCTAAACTAGGCATGTCTTGATAGGAACAAGCAAACACATTTGAGTATTCTCGGAGAAGATCAATCAACCCATTCTTAACGTCTGGACACAGTCGAGACCCAATCTTGACTTCCTTCACGTCATCCTCGGAACCCAAGTTGACTAACTCAATCTGCTCTTCGAATGGCTGAATGGATTTTCCTTCATGCTCAAGAAGACGAGACAATTCATCACTGACTTCTTCATCAATTTCCTCATCAGCCTCAAACACAGGGAATTCAAAATTTGGAGAAGGAGAAGAATCATTGTATTCAATGGGGTTAGAAACCAACTTGCATAATGATTTGATATTTTGATTTTAGAGAAGTGAATTGTGACCAAATATTATGCAGATGGATAATTATATTATTTATTTATGTTTTTTGTGATTACCATTTTCAAAATAAAGCAAAAAACAAAACATCATAGATGTGGATGAATAAAATTATATTTTATAATGATAAAATTGAAATTCCCAAACAATGTTCACTTCTCCCTTAGGCATAGGAGAAGGTTTTTCAAAAACAAATAAAAGTAATTACTTAGATTGATGCATAATAACAGGAATATCAATAGCAGTCCAATTGTTGCAAGCTTTTCCATGCGTCACAAAATTGGTGCAGTCTTCATCTTCATCATCCTCTAGCACAACAGCTAAGTGTTGTTCATTACCATGAATGAACCCTCCGCTACGGAAATTGAGTTGTACATCTTCATATCTAACCACTGATGAACCTCGTTGGAAACCCAATCCAGCTCTGCTCTTGTTGTCGGAGACCTCTACCATCTGTCCCCACTCATCAGACTGACCATCTTCAACAATCTTCCTTGCATCTTTGAATGAGGACATGGGTGCCCCAACTCTCTTTTCCTCAGCAATAGATAAGGCTTGGAACGGAGTTCCAGCCTCATCCTCAGCTTCTACATAAGAGAAAGGTGACAGGTGGCTGACCAACAACGCCTTCTCCCCGCCAACAATAACAAGCTTCCCATTCTTGACAAACTTCAGCTTCTGATGCAACGTTGAAGTAACGGCTCCTGCCTCATGAATCCATGGCCTTCCCAACAAGCAGCTATAGGCCGGGTGGATATCCATTACTTGGAAAGTAATTTGGAAGTCACTCGGACCTATCTTCACTGGAAGGTCCACTTCGGCACAAAACCTTCGGGCACAAAGTTCGGCGGCATTCCCCACGGGAATCCGGCAGGAATAGCAGGAGCAAACTGAGTGTCAGGCACGGTTGAAGTAACAACCTCTGATACGACAGTCCTTTGAGGGGGAAGAGTTTCAGGCGTTGGAGAAGACTGACTCTGAGCAGCTAGATATGACTCCATCATGGCAGTCAAGAGAGCAATTTCATCCTTCAGCTCTCAGTTCTCTTGATCCAAATGTTCCATGATTCTCGGATGATTAGCGTGAGTATTGTATCGATGAGTCAGATTGGCTAAAACACAGAAGAATAACCAATAAGACATCTGGAGAAAGAAAAACCTGTTATGCAAATGATGCATGAAATGCAATGTTTTGATTGTTTTTATTTTTAAGGAACATACTATTTTATTTGCTAATATATAATAATAACAATTGTAACAATTTGATTGACCATAAAAATCTATTTTATTCATATAATTAGAAGGATTACACTGAGTACAATTTCAGAAACCATAATACAAATATAAGAGAAAAGGAGACTAGTTATCCTAAGGATCCCCTAACAACAATGTCAGATAATCGGGTTGCAGGCGTGTACTTACTTCGGATGCGTCGAATCTCGGACTCAAAAGAAGTCTTCATCTGAGCCTTCTCGAGGACAAGCTGATAAACAATCTTCTTCCAAGCACCAGAAGGTTGAGGCATACTAGAGGAATATGGACCCTCTGGATCTCTCTGTCTCTTCACTGCTCGGTCTTCAAGAATCTCAATAAGTGTATCTTTGTCCTTAGGCTCAAGTTGAAACTCCTCATTATTTTGGCTCAAAGCATGGAACCGCTCTTCCCACATATCATTTTCTTGCTTCATCTTAGCGAGTGCGTCTTCCAACTCCTCTACATCTTGGTTAGGAAGAGTTGATGTCTCAACCACAACCATAGACATAGGTCTCTCACAAGCATAAGGAATCTTCAACTCCAAAGCTCTCTTCTTCACGCAAGTAGTGTAAGCTTCCAAAGCTACACAGTTGGGCGGACCAAGCTCAGATCTTCCTTTCCTATGCACGTTATGCCAAGCATGTATTATCTTCTGCTTCAAATGTTGGGGATCTTTACCCTCTTGATAGAAATAACCTTCTAACTGGGTGTTATTAGGTTTGTCTCTCAAGGGGAACCCAAGTTGACGACGAGCCAAAGCAGGGTTGTAGTTGATTCCTCCTTGTGTACCAATGAGAGGCACATTAGAGAATTCACCACAACTATCAATGATGTCCAAGCTACTCAATGAAGAATCATACCAAACTATATCATCATTAGTGAGAGTCATAAGTCTCTGAGACCACCGTAGACATTATTTGTTCTCCACAAAAGTAGGCGTCTAAGGCAAGTGCAAAATAAACCACTTCTACAAAAGAGGAACACAACACACAAATGTTCCACCACCTTTAGAATTCCTTAGATGTAAAGAGAAATACATGTCACCCAACAAAGTAGGCACATGATTCCTAATCAAGAAAATGCTAATGGTGTTAACATCAACAAAACCATAAATGTTAGGGAATAAAGCCAAACCATAGATGAGCAACACAAAGATGGGTTCGAAAGAATTAACACTACCGGCTTGAGCAAAGGCAGTAGCTTCCCTAATAAGGAACTCAGAAGTCAACCCAAACATTCCTCCTTTATTCACCCAATGAGCCTCAATCTCAGACTTCTTCAGATGAAGAGCTTTAGCCATAAGATGAGATCTGGGAATCTCTTCCAATCCACTAAAAGGAACTTTGTTAGAAACAGGTATTCCCAAGAGATGGGAATACTCCTCCAACATAGGCATAAGCTGATAATCGGGAAAAGTGAAGCAACGGTGGAGAGGGTCATAAAACTGAAATAATACACTCAAGAGTCCTTCGACCACATCAGTAGATAATACATATAGAATCTTCCCATGACTTTGTTTGAAGTCCAAGGGATCTAATACAAAAGATGATAGCTTCCTTAGCTCTTTCAAGTCGGGAGATATGAAATTGTACTTCTTAGTGTTCCTTCATCCACAATCCATGGTCTGAAAATATTTGCAAATAAAACCTCAATTCCTTGAAGTTATTTTTCGTGTGATGAATGTCATGATGTGCATGAATGCATGAATGCAATAATCACAAATAAGGGATCACACACAAGGCAAACAAAGGTCAAGGCTAGTCAAATCTAGTCATTGTCAAGATCAATCATCCATTTTGGTGGATTATGGTTTTCACCTTATCAACATCCAAGTTCCATTGATATTGACAAGACTTGGTTGGATCAACCAAGAATCAAGGGTTTGTTGTGAGTCACGAGCATGGAGTCAGGTTAAGAACCATCCCAAAGGAGTGTACTAAGGATAAAAACCTATAGATCATGTTCTAAAAAGTTCCCAGAGTCTTAATTCCATCTATCGGATATTACATGTTAGGATGACTGACTCATCAACCCATAATATTCTCAAGAGAAACTCGTCTGAGTGTAGTATCGCGTAACAACTGTTATCAAAACTACACCTGAATAGTCTCCGCACTACGTCCTAAATAGGCCAAGTTGGGTTAAATGTTCTACGGTCCTTAGCTTCTCAGACCCCAAATCAGATAAAGTAATGCCTAACCACAAATAACTTGTGTGACACCAATAACTCCTAAAGGGTCTCCACTGAGTAGATGGGTCTCAAGCAAACTTGTTAAGGACTACTCCACACAAGTTGAACATGACTATAATATCTTCCTATCTTAATTGCACTCAAGTTCGGGTTAGAACTTATCTTACCACTTAGAGATCACCAAGCACCACAAGCAGATTATATCACACAAATAAATATACATGCATCATATATACAATTATATACACACAAAAAAGTAGGCTAAACCCACTAGAGACTACTCCCCAGCAGAGTCGCCATTTAATTTCGGTAGCGGTAAATTCATGACCATTAAGCTATGGATAAACTTAACTTCAATAAAACTAGAGTCGCCACCGCGCCTTTATTGTTTCCAAGGGAAAATGGAAAAGTACGAACAAAAACCAAAGATAAGAAGTTTTCAAGTCAAAACTAATAAAATGCCATAGATTACAGGTAAGGGATTGGTTACACAGAGGGAAGGTGTTAGCACCCAAGTGTCCTAGGTACTCCTAGGGAGCCCTTTTTTGTGTGTACATGTGTTTTGGTACGAAATGATGTTTGCAATAAATAGAGTGTGGGGATGAGAAAAAGAATTCATTGATTATATTTTTGTGTTTGACAAGACCTTCGGACTTGTGCCTACGTACCAACATAAGATGAGAGATCAAAACCTCGGAGTTCGTGGTATCAATTTCAAAGTGAATGAATTGCTTTTAACAAAAATTTAAGTTTAAGAAAGGCACAAAGGGCCTAAAAGAGTTTGAATGAGTGTTAGTTTTTTTTGTCTTTTGAAATTTTAAGTCAATATGGTTATATTTATTTACAAGTTTGATTAAGAAAAGAGTTTAAAAATGCAATGGCATAAAGCCAAGGTTCCTAATTTGCAATAAAGTCTAAGTTTAGAAATCACAAGCAAAGAAGTCTTTGAAAAGAGGGAGAGATTTGAAATTTAGGAAGTGGGAGGAGATGAAGAGACTAATCCTAAGCAAAAAATTAAAAGTTAAGAGTTGAAAAGATCTGACCAATGGGATGCAATCCAATAGACAAGAATGTCATATAGAAACCCACTATTCCCTTCGACTTTAGAATCAAGAAATATCAATACACAAATAGCAAGATGAAGAGAAAAGGCATCAAATAAAGATAGCCACATCCAAGCAAGAAACTTCATAGTCTTCATAATCTTCCCCATGTATCAGATGAAATACTCATTGAATGGCTTAGAATAATGCATTTAGACACAGATTCAAAGTAACATCTTTATCAAGACCATGTTGCAGATGAACTCAAATGGATCTCAACACTTGCATCAGATGAAAGTTCAATTCACAAGCACTTGGTTTCATAAATGTTGGCATTGTCCAAGTCCTTTTGCATAGGGAGTGTTGCCTAATTCTAAGTCCAAGTCTCAGATCAAATCCAACAGTCCCCACAAATATTTTTTAAGGTTTTTGTTGTTTATTAAGTATCTTAAGGTCAAAAGACAACAAACACAAACAAAATACACAAACAAGTAGATACAATCACAATGTATGGCTCAAGTGAGCAAAGTGAAAATGGCATTAAAATAAACAAGTCAAATGGTATGTATAATGACAAATGATAAAAAGACTTGAATTTAAAGTGCATAAAAGTAAATGGCTTGAAATTAAAAGTTAGTCAAATTGTTAGTTGATTAGAAGTTAGTGAAGTTTTTCTTTTTAATTATTTTAAGTCATTCTTTGGATAATACCCAACCCTCTTTTCACAAGCATGGATCCTTGAACCAAGACATCTTCCAAAGGAAGGAAAAAGGGCCAAGTTTTCACATAATACCATGAAAGGGGGGAGACTTGCAATCTCACTTACTAGAATGTTATGCCTTTTTGTGTCAAAACTTAGCGTTATGTTAAGCAATCGTAATTGGACTTATGTAGAAGTCACAACTACTTGAGATCGGGCAATAAAATTTTGGTGTTAATGCATGTTAGAGATATGGTATAATTAATCATACTCCTAAAACACACGACACACAAAAAGAAAATGGAAAAAGGGGTGGACCTAATCTCATCCATACTTGTATTGGTTTCGCAGCCAACTAGCCTTAGGATATTGAGATGTCATTGGACAATGGAATGGATGGGATAGAATGGGATTGAAGATGAAGAGGGAGGGGAAATGAAACAAACACAAATTGGTCATGGGAGAAATTTTATCAAATTAAAATCATTCATTCATTTTGGGAGATGAAATATACATTTCATCAATCCCCTAAATCCAATGATTTTAATCCAACAAAAGTCAAATCAACATTGACCAAGGCCCAAACAACATAGTCAAACTCAACAAGGCAATGAAAATATCTCAACACAATTTATTTTCAATTAAACAAATTAAAAGTCAATTAAAAATATATTAAATTAAAATATGTTTGATCAAAAACCTAATACCTCTTCACAATACCAAATAAATGGCCAAGAGATTTATCATAGGTCAAACAAGGTCAAAGGACATTGGAGAAAATTTAATTATTTTTGGAGATTTAAAAGTATTTTTAAACAATTAAAAATATGCGTAAAAACAATTAAATCATAAAAAATATTAATATTGATCCAAAAAATAATTTTAATTCAGAAAATGAAAGAGAAAAATATTTGAATTTTTTTGGTGAAAGTCCCATATTTTTTGGATCAATATTAAAGTTAATATGAATTAATGAAAATAAAGCAATAAAAATGGAAAATCAAAAAATCAAAAATACCTGGACCATCTGATCTCCCTCATTAATTGAGGTGGCATATTAGATAGTCTCAAGCGCGCATTCCATGTGGGCTTGAGTCAACAGCGCAACAGGCATGGTAATTACAATGGACGCGTGAGATTAAAACAATTTGAAAGGATCATGTGGTTCAGAAGCGTGCCAACATATCTCCAGAGCCAGAGCTCCGATCTTCTTCTTCGGTGGACCTCACCGGACTGGTCCACCTTCAACCATCACCAAAATGAAAAAGGAGGACATAAATTTAAAGAAAAAATGCTCAGGAGCTCGAATCTGGCCTTAATTTTGTCTAACTCCAAGTATATAGAAAGATACAGGGAGTTGAATTTTGAGGATCATGATCTGAGTTGCTTCGATTTGACCTCAAAGCAACTCAATCTTCTTGCCTACATTGGCAGGACTTTAGACAACCAAAAATCAACAAGAATAGTGGAGAACTGAGTGAGAATCGAAGAGATGAAAAATTCTAAAAATCACCTTCAATGTAGCTTCAGATTGGCACGATCTTGCTCTCAATTATGCTTGGCCTTGCTTCATATGCTTGATAGAGTGGAAATGGATCAAAGAGGATGAAGGAATCTTGGAGTTTCAATCTCAAAAACATTGAGAGATTCAGACTCGGTTTTCAAAGAAAATCTTCAAGCTTATCCTTTGGTGGTGAGGGTTTAGGGTTGCTGATTCAAAGCCTGCGCGCCAGGGTCCTCATTTCTGAGCAAGAGAGCTTCTATTTATAGCCAAGGATATTGATAATTGCACACTTCCATTTTTGGCCAAAGTTGGAAATCTCACTTGCATGCTTGCATGGGCGTGTGATAGGCCCATCATGTGATGCTCTTAGGTACAAAATTGTGTGTAAGCAATGTTAAAATCATGTTGACAAGCCATGCATTCGTGTACGAAAAGTGGAACTTCAAATTATCCAAATGGTCCTTTAACTTTAAGCCATGCGCAAGTCATTCATACTTTGTCAAAATGAGATGATTTTGGACTTTTTGGAAAGGTTAGGCCATGAGGAACAACTTTCATGTTGAACACTTTTTAGTTTGAAGCTTTGATCATGATGAATTTTGAGGTGGAAGTTTGTAAAATCAAACATATTAAAAAAAATTCTAAGTACCAAACCACATGTTCACTTCTTCCACCTTGAATAACACTTTCTATGGACTTCAAATGAGAGAAGTTACTTATTAAAAGTTGTATCTATTCCAAATCCCTTCCATTTGGTCATAATTTGACCTCATTTAGATTTATCATGAAGGAGTTATGCATTTTAGAAGTTAAGGAAAATCACTTGTTCAATGGTATTGGTCCAAAATGACCTATAATGTTTCCTCTTGTAACATGTATTTTCAAGTTGAATTTTCACTTCCTCCAAACATCAAAGTTGAAGCAGACATCTTTAATTTGATCATGCAATTTGAATGGCTTTCATATCATAAAATTTGAGAAAGTTATGGTCTTGAAAAATTGACTTTCAAACTAGGGTTTAGACAAAATGACCTATAATCTTTCACCGTAAAAAAATGACTTTCCAAGCAAAAATAGCTCTAGAACTCAACATGAAAGTTGTTTGGAATGTAATCTAGAGTAACGTTTCTCTTTGAATAATTTTCATATGACAAAAAGTGTAGGAGATATGGTCTAGGGAACCCCAGTTTTGATCAGTTGACTTTCTCTGGTCAACCACCATGAACCAACTGGCTAGCTTGACATTCTCTTGACTTTTGGGACACATGGAGGATCATATATGCATAATATTATTAAATTTTAAGTATCCCTTGAAATATTTGATCAATTATTGAGGAAACTTGTTGAAGAAGTCACATAAGATACCTAGATGAATTAGGGTTTCCAAGGCAAACCAACTCCAAACTCTTGATTGAGATCCTTGCATTGAGGGTCTTAAACCCTAGATATGAGCTTGATAGATCAAAGGTGAGCATACACACTACCTATAAAAGAGTTAAACTATACATTGACATATTTTTGGTATTTTGGTTAGTAAATGATAAAGAAAACAGAGTATTATACAATCAATTATGCTTGGTGATCTCTCCCAATGCAAACCCAATGAATGAGAGGTAAGGAGGATACCAAGGTATGATCCCAATGCTAATGATTATAATGAGATAGCATGAGGGATTTTAGGGTCAAAATTGGGGTCTTACAGTAAAACTTTCAAAGGAATTAGTGAATTGATTTTAACAAAAAAAGTTTAACAACAAAAAGCACAAAAGACAAAATATTTGAATGGGGCTGTTAGTTCTTTTTTTTGTCTTTTTGAAATTAAAGTCGATATGGGTAAGTTTATTTACAATATTGATTTGAGAAAAATTTTAAAAATTCAATGGCATAAGACCAAAGTTTCTAATCATTAAAAAATGTCTAATTTTGAAATCACAAGCAAAGAAAGTTTTTGAAAAGAGGGAGATCTTTTGAAATTAAATAAAGTAGGAGGAGATGAAGATACTACCCTAAGCAAAAATTAAAAGTTAAGAGTTGAAAAGATCTGACCAATGGGATGCAATCCAACAGACAAGAATGTCATATAGAAACCCATTTTCCTTTGGACTTTGACAAGAAATAAGCAATAAGCAATGAACAATATCCAAGCATCGCGTGAAGATCAAGGCATCAAATAAAGATAGCCATAATATCCAAGCAAGCACTCCAATAGCGAGCAATCTTTAGTATCTTCCAATGTATCAAATGAAATATTCCTTGATCAACTCAAAACAAAACATCAAATATAGATAATAACAAAATAAGCAATTAATCACAGAGACAAAGTAGCAGATGAATCAAGGGCACTTAAGGTCTTGCACCAGATGAAGGAACAAATAACCCAGTCTTATATGTTGGCATTGGCCAAGTCCTCTAGCACAAGGAATGTTGCCTAATTCTAAGTACAAAAGTTCAGATCAAGTCCCAATAGTCCAACAAATGTTTTTTTAGGGTTTTTGTTATTATTAGGTGTTTTAAGGTCCTAAGACCACAAACAAAACAAAAGAAAGCAATCAATATATCCATTCACAAGATATGACACAAATGAGCAAAGTAAAAATGACTTGAAACATAAACAAGTTGCATGAAATGTAAATGGCAATGAATGATAAAGGTACTTGAAATTTAAAATGCATAAAGTAAATGACTTAAAAGTAAAGCAATATTAATAAGAATTAGTCAATGGTTAGTCAAATGTTAGTGTTGAGTTTTAATTGATTAAGTGAAATTCTAGTTAACAGACTTTCGATGTCACACGGGATGTTATGACATCCAATTCTGCGCAGACAAGTATTATGCAGAACTTAAAAAGTAAGTGCAGTAAATAACACAAGGAATTGTTTACCCAGTTCGGTGTCACACACACCTACGTCTGGGGGCTACCAAGCCAGGGAGGAAATCCACTATTAGTAGTATTAATTCAGACCTTAAACCAACTGTTTAATCCTATCACTTAATACCTACCCAATGCAATTTCAATCTTACACTAAGATCAGAGTTCCTACTCACTCCCCCTCAATCACCTCAGTGATTACAACCTTTAATTAGATTAAAGTTAATGGTGAAGTCACACTTCAAACAACTCTTGATTGTGCTTAACAGCTTTAATCAAGATACACAGCACTCACGCTTAAAAGCTTAGAGTGACACAACACTTACAACTCAATGAACACCCTAGTCCAATGCAATCATCTAGGTGATAATTGCTTGGCTCACAAGATACACCTAATACAAGACACACAAAAATACAGTAGTGAAGTACGAAGGAACAATAAAATCTTCACGCCTAAAATCCCCGAGTTCTGAATGAAGGATTGCCATCCTTTTATATTGCAGCACTTGGGCCTTGTACTTGTATTTCCTAAAATTAAGGTCAAGCTAGTTAACCTAATTTCCACATATTAGAGTACTAACAAATAGGCTATTTGTTAGGTTCATTAATTGTAGCTCAGTTGTTAGTTTCCTGGATTTTAGCTCAGCTGTTGGATTCCTGAAAAATAGCCTGAGAAAAATACTGAAACAGAAAAACTAACCATCCTACAATTTAGCATATGCTGTCAGGAATGAATGTCACAACATTCAGTTTGACGTCCAGAACATAGATCATATGCTAAGTCTGTTATTTTTCTGAAAATAGACTGTACAAAATGTTGTACTGTAAAAGGCCAACCAGTCTATACTTCAGTATCAGCTTACAGTAATAAATGTCAAAACATCCAATTTGACATTTACAGAATGGGCCTTATGCCAGGTATGTTATCCTCCTGATAAACAGACTGAGATACATACTGAACTGTAGCAGAAAACCAACCTGCCTATTATTCAGTATATGCTGTCAATGATGAATGTCATAACATCCAGTTTGACATTCAGACAGTGGGCCTTATGCCAGTTCTGTTTTTCCCTTGATAAACAGACTGAAATTAAATACTGAGTTATAGCAGGCATCCAACTGTTCTGCACCTCAGTATCTGCTGTCAGGGATGAATATCATTACATCTAGTTTGACATTCAGTAAATCCTGTATTAGCTAAACCTGCAGCATACTACTCAAGTATGTCATGACATCAGTCAAGACATCAGAGTACAGGTAGATGTTCTAACATAAAATGCAGCCAATCAACCATCTCCACAGCATGTCATGACATCAGTCAAGACATTAGAGTCCAGCTAGTGTTTTAACATAAAATGCAGCCAATCAAACATCTACAAACTCCCCCTTTGGCAAATTTTTGGCTAAAACAACTTGGCATCACAACAACGTTCACAGCAGCGGAAAACACACATCTAGCAGGGAAAAAACCTAGCTAATACACTCAGAGCAGCAGCATACTCAACACACATAGAAGTTAAATAAAAACTTCACATATCAGCACACATACAGAAGTTAAATAAAAACTTCTAACATCAGCACACATACAGAAGTTAAATAAAAACTTCTACCAGCAGCACACACTTCTAACAACACATACAGAAGTTAAATAAAAACTTCTACCAGCAGCACACACTTCTAACAACACATACAGAAGTTAAATAAAAACTTCTACCAGCAGCACACACTTCTAACAGCAGCATACACACAGATAGCACACTCACACTCATCACACATAGAAGTGGAACATCAGCTGCAGCACAACCTCTGGATTAGAGGATCTTCAATATCTGTTTAATCACATAATCTGTTGTCCTGCGGCATCACAGGTGTTACTCCCCCTTTTTGTCAAAAATGTTGCCAAAGCAACACCATAAATTACAGACCAAAATAAACAGAATTACACACAAACTTGTCAGAAACACAATCTTGATTTTACTTCACAGTTTCAATCAAGAATACCCCCTCTTGATCTTGCTTTACAACTTTGACAAGACACCACCCACTTGATCTTGCTTCACAGCTTTGATCAAGTAGTCACACACTCTTGCTTTACAGCAGGTACACCCATATCAGATGCCATGACTTTGAGTCTGACATCTTGAACCACTCCTGCATGAACACTTTCTTGAAGTCCAGCAGGCACACAGGCTGTCTCATGTTAGGATATCCCCTTAACATCTTGTTACCACACTTGCAGCAAGTAACATAGATGTGATCTGTTGTCCAGTCATGGCACACTTTCAATTGTTTAATAGGTTGAGATATTAAACAATACATCCCAAACATCATTGATTGCTATAAATCCTCAGAAAGGCATATCCCCAATTTGCCCCTTAAATTTTCAAATTGAGTAGCATCCAGAGCCTTTGTGAATATGTCAGCAAGTTGTAGTTCAGTGGCTACATGTTCCAAGGTAATCACTTTGTCTTCCACCAGATCTCTGATGAAGTGATGTCTAATGTCAATATGTTTGGTCCTGCTGTGTTGGATGGGATTCTTGGAAATATTGATGGCACTGAGATTGTCACAGAACAATGTCATGACATTCTAAGAGACATTGTACTCAGTAAGCATCTGTTTCATCCACACCAGTTGGGAACAACTGCTTCCAGCTGCTATGTACTCAGCCTCTGCAATGGACAGTGATACACAGTTCTGTTTCTTGCTGAACCATGATATGAGATTGTTTCCCAAGAAGAAACATCCTCCTGATGTGCTTTTTCTGTCATCAGCACTCCCAGCCCAATCAGCATCACAATACCCAGATAAGACAGGCTCAGAGCCATGAGAGTATAGCATACCATAGTCACAAGTCCCATTGACATACTTGAGAATCCTCTTGACTTGATTTAAGTGGCTCACTTTGGGTTCTTGTAGGTGTTTAATTGGCTGCATTGTATGGTAAAACACTAGCTGGATTCTAATGTCTTGACTGATGTCATGACATGTTGTGGAGATGTTTGTTTGACTGCATTGTATGTTAGAATATCTAGCTGTACTCTGATGTCTTGGCTGATGTCATGACATTCTGAGTAGTGTACTGCAGGATTAGCTAATACAGGATCTATTGAATGTCAAACTGGATGTTATGACATTCATCCATGTCAGCAGATACTAAGGAATAGATTAGGTGATGTTCTACTATAACTCAGTATTTATTGTCAGTCTGCTTATCAAGAGGATAACAGACCTGATGTAAGTCTCTATGTGTGAATGTCAAAATTGGATGTTTTTACATTTATTAATGTACGCTGATACTGAAGCATGGACAGATTGATTCTGTACAGTACAGCAAATTGTACAGTCTGTTTTCAGGAAAAACAGACTTAGCATATGGTTAGTGACTTGAAGGTCAAACTGAATGTTGTGACATTCATTCCTGACAGCGTATGCTATATTGTAGGTTGTTTAGTTTTTCTGTTTCAGCATTTTTCTCAGGCTATTCTTCAGGGATTCAACAGCTGAGAGAAAATCCAGGAAACCAACAACCAAGCTACAATTAATGAACCTAACAAATAGCCTATTTGTTAGTAACCTAGATATGGAATTTAGGGGAACTCGCGTGACCTTAATTTCAGGAAGATACAAGTTCAAGGCCCAAGTGCTGCAATATAAAAGGATGGCAATCCTTCATTCAGAACGGGGGATTTTTTTGAGGCGTGAAGATTTAGTGTGTCCATCATACTTCACTGCTGTATTTTTGTGAGTCTTGTATTAGACATATCTTGTAAGCCAAGCTATTATCACGTAGATGATTGCATTGGTATAGGGTGTTCATTGAGTTGTAAGTGTTGTGTCACTCTAAGCTTTTAAGCATGAGTGTTGTGTATCTTGATTAAAGCTGTTAAGCACAATCAAGAGTTGTTTGAAGTGTGACTTCATAATTGTCTTTAATATTGATTAAAGGTAGTAATCACTGAGGTGATTGAGGGGGAGTGAGTAGGAACTCTGATCTTAGTGTAAGATTGAAATTGCATTGGGTAGGGATTAAGTGAAGAGTTGTAAACGGGGGAGTTTAGCTTTGAATTAATACTACTAATAGTGGATTTCCTCCCTGGCTTGGTAGCCCCCAGACGTAGGTCATGTTGGACTGAATTGGGTAAACAATTACTTGTGTTATTTACTGCACTTACTTTTAAGTTCTGCATAATTCTTGTCTGTGCAGAATTGGATGTCATAACAACCCGTGTGACATCGAAAGTCTGATCACTAGAATTTCAGTTCTGCTTGGTATCTAGCACACACACCAACTGCATAGGAAATATCAGGTCTACTGGCAGTTAGGTATAGTAGACTACCTATCATGCTCCTATACAAGCATTGATCAACACTAGGACCTCCATCATCTTTGGTTAACTTTAAATGAGTAGGTGCAGGACTTCTTTTGTGCCTAGCATTATCCATACCAAACTTCTTAACTATGTTTTTGGCATATTTGCTTTGGGAGAGAAACATAGAATCCTCCATTTGGTTAACTTGCATTCCAAGAAAATAAGTCAATTCCCCAACCAGACTCATTTCAAACTCAGATTGCATTTGGTGAACAAAATGTTTCACCATTTGCTCTGACACCCCACCAAAGACAATATCATCCACATAAATTTGGGCAATCATGATTTTGCCATCTTCATCCTTCACAAACAAGGTCTTATCTATCCCTCCTTTTCTGTACCCATGAGAGGTCAGAAATTCAGTCAACCTTTCATACCAAGCTCTAGGTGCTTGCTTCAACCCATACAAGGCTTTCCTCAACTTATACACATGTTTAGGCAGGTTAGGATCACAGAACCCTTTAGGTTGTTCCACATAGACTTCTTCATTCAAGTAGCCATTTAAAAAGGCACTCTTCACATCCATTTGGAACAATTTGAACTTCAGAATGCAGGCCACACCAAACAGCAATCTGATTGACTCAAGTCTAGCAACAGGTGCAAACGTCTCATCAAAATCAACCCCTTCAACTTGAGTATATCCTTGAGCCACTAGTCTTGCTTTATTCCTAGTGATTACTCCTTTCTCATCGGATTTGTTCTTGTAAATCCACTTGGTACCAATGATGTTAGTCCCTTCAGGTCGTGGAACTAACTCCCATACTTCATTCCGTTTAAACTGCTCCAGTTCATCTTGCATGGCATTGATCCAATATTCATCAGTCAGGGCTTCTTTCACATTTTTTGGTTCAACCTTGGATACAAAACAGGAATTTGAGCTATTCTCCCTTGATCTGGTAGTCATACCACTATTGGGATCCCCTATGATAAGATCCTTGGGGTGGTCCTTCTGAATTCTGATAGAAGGCACTTTGTTGGATGCGTCTACCTCACATTCAAGAGGAGTCTCCTGTACCTCTTCGGACTTGACTGGAATGTCTGTTGACGTATCAAGGAATGTTCCAACATCCTCTATGACATTGATTCCTTCCTCTTTATCATCCACAATAACATTTATGGATTCCATCAGGACATTGGTCCTGTAGTTGAACACTCTGTAGGCTCTGCTGTTAGTTGAGTATCCTAGGAATATAACCTCATCACTTTTGGGATCCATTTTCCTTCTCTGTTCACGATATGTAAGAATGTAACATTTGCTTCCAAAGATATGAAAGTACTTCACAGTGGGTTTTCTGCCTTTCCATATTTCATACAGAGTGGAAGAGGTTCCTTTTCTCAAGGTAACTCTATTGTGAACATAGCAAGCTGTATTCATAGCTTCGGCCCAAAAGTGCATAGGAAGCTTCTTTGCATGAATCATTGCCCTGGCAGATTCTTGAATAGTTCTGTTTTTCCTTTCAACTATCCCATTTTGCTGAGGAGTTATAGGAGAGGAAAACTCATGACTTATCCCTTCAGACGAGCAAAACTCATTAAATTTGGAATTCTTAAACTCCGTCCCATGGTCACTCCTAATTCGGACAACACAATTGTCCTTTTCCCTTTGAAGTCTGATGCCCAGTTCTTTGAAGACATCAAATGCATCTGACTTTTCTCTGATGAAGCTTATCCAAGTGTATCTGGAATGGTCATCAACAACCACATAGGCATACCTCTTTCCACCTAGACTTTCAACCTGCATAGGTCCCATTAAGTCCATGTGCAAAAGTTCCAGAGTTTTGGATGTTGTAGGATGTCCCAACTTAGGATGTGACATCTTGGTTTGCTTGCCAACCTGGCATTCTCCACAGACTCTTCCTTCATCAATAAACAGCTTTGGGATTCCTCTAACTGCTTCCTTGGATATGATCTTTTTCATTCCCCTTAAATGGAGATGACCAAGACGTCTATGCCACAGCTTCACCTCCTGTTCTTCCTTGGCTGAGGAGCAAATTGTGGAGTAGTTTGAGACTTTAGGTTCCCACAGATAACAATTATCTTTGGATCTGGATCCTCTCATGACTTCCTGATTATCTCCATTCGTCACAACACATAGCTCCTTAGTGAAATGAACATAGAACCCTTGATCACACAACTGGCTTATGCTTATGAGATTAGTAGTTAGTCCTTTTACTAACAGCACATTATTCAGTTCTGGAACTCCAGAGCTGTCCAGCTTACCCACACCTTTGATTTTTCCTTTAGCACCATCACCAAAGGTCACATAACTGGTAGTGTGAGGTTGTATATCCAGCAATAAATTCGCCATACCAGTCATATGTCTTGAGCAGCCACTATCAAAGTACCAGTCTTCTCTGGTAGATGCCCTTAGAGCTGTGTGAGCTAACCTAGCAAACCATTGTTGTTTCTTGATGGGGGCATTATGCTTATATGCCTTATGCTTAGGTCTGACATGAGGGGTTTGGTTAGGATAACCATGCAGCCTGTAGCAGAAGGCTTTTATATGACCAAACCTACCACAGTAGTGACATCTCCATCTCTGAAATTTCTTCTTCTGATGGTTACTCATCCTGGTTCCTTGATGTTGAGACCTTGGGTGTGACTTCTGCTTGAATTTCTGAACTTCAGCCTTTGAGCGTTTGAGTTCAACTGAGGATTTCTTCACAAAGCCTAAACCAGACATGGTTCCTGACTTCTGTCCCACCTTTAGGATCTCTTCCAAAGTGTCCGTTCCTTTATTTAGCATTCTGATGGATTTTGTCATTTGATCTAGCTTGGAGGTCAGCAAGGTTATCTCACCATTTAGACCATCTATGACTGTCAGATGCTTCTGTTTCTCATCCTCCAGCTCCTTGATGAGTTTCTTCTGCCTTTCTCCTTGTACACACACTTCTGCACTTTTGACACATATCTCTTTATATGATGCAGCAAGTTCATCAAAGGTCAGTTCATCTCCACTTGAGTCATCATCAGTGGCACAAACACTAGTTAGTGCAGTGACATGTTTAGCAGATTCTCCTTCAGATTCACTCTCAGAATCTCCTTCAGACCATGTGACAGATAGCCCTTTCTTTTGCATCTTGAGGTAAGTAGGACATTCAGCTCTAACGTGTCCAAAACCTTCACATCCATGACACTGGATTCCCTTGCCTTGGTTGAACTTTTCTTCAGAAGTTGATCTTTTCCTGATGTCAGACGAGATGTTCTTGACATTTGGTCTACCTTTTTCATCAATCTTCTTTACGAACTTGTTGAACTGTCTCCCAAGCATGGCTATGGCTTCTGATATGCTTTCATCACCTCCAGTACTTCCTGCTTCTGAATCCTCTTCAGTATTTGATACAAAAGCTACGCTTTTGTTCTTCTTTTCAACATTCTCACACAAGCCCATTTCAAAAGTTTGGAGAGAACCAATAAGCTCATCCACCTTCATATTGCAGATATCCTGAGCCTCTTCTATAGCAGTGACCTTCATGGCAAATCTCTTAGGTAATGACA
The DNA here is from genome assembly GCF_024323335.1 of Lathyrus oleraceus. Lineage (NCBI taxonomy): Eukaryota > Viridiplantae > Streptophyta > Magnoliopsida > Fabales > Fabaceae > Lathyrus > Lathyrus oleraceus. Next base: position 582,353,430 of record NC_066583.1, on the reverse strand, counting down.
TGAGAATCTTTCTTACCAGTTTCTCTTCAGCCATTTTCTCACCTAAGCCACCAGAAGTGTTGGCAATTTCAAGAATATTCATGTGGAAGTCATGAATAGTCTTATCCTCTTTCATCCTCAGATTTTCAAACTTGGTGGTTAGCATCTGAAGTTTAGACATCCTCACCTTGGAGGTACCTTCATGAGTTATCTTGAGGGTATCCCAAACTTCTTTAGCCAGCTCACAGTGATGCACCAGTCTGAAGATGTTCTTACTTATTCCATTGAACAGTGCATTCAAGGCCTTAGAGTTTCCAAGGGCTAAAGCCCCTTGCTCCTTGTCCCACTCTTCTTCTGGAATTTGCATAGTGATTCCATCTTTACCTGTCTTCGTTGGATATTCCCATCCTTTGTTGACAACTCTCCAGACTTTGCTATCTAGAGACCTCAAGAAGGCTATCATACGAGGCTTCCAGTCATCATAGTTAGAACCATCCAACATGGGTGGTCTATTTGAGTATCCTACATCCTTGTCTATGGTACTAGAAAGTAACTTCCCTAGATCTCACCCAGAAATTAACAGGCAGGGTGCCCGCTCTGATGCCAATTGAAATTCTAGTTAACAGACTTTCGATGTCACACGGGATGTTATGACATCCAATTCTGCGCAGACAAGTATTATGCAGAACTTAAAAAGTAAGTGCAGTAAATAACACAAGGAATTGTTTACCCAGTTCAGTGTCACACACACCTATGTCTGGGGGCTACCAAGCCAGGGAGGAAATCCACTATTAGTAGTATTAATTCAGACCTTAAACCAACTGTTTAATCCTATCACTTAATACCTACCCAATGCAATTTCAATCTTACACTAAGATCAGAGTTCCTACTCACTCCCCCTCAATCACCTCAGTGATTACAACCTTTAATTAGATTAAAGTTAATGGTGAAGTCACACTTCAAACAACTCTTGATTGTGCTTAACAGTTTTAATCAAGATACACAGCACTCACGCTTAAAAGCTTAGAGTGACACAACACTTACAACTCAATGAACACCCTAGTCCAATGCAATCATCTAGGTGATAATTGCTTGGCTCACAAGATACACCTAATACAAGACACACAAAAATACAGCAGTGAAGTACGAAGGAACAATAAAATCTTCACGCCTAAAATCCCCGAGTTCTGAATGAAGGATTGCCATCCTTTTATATTGCAGCACTTAGGCCTTGTACTTGTATTTCCTAAAATTAAGGTCAAGCTAGTTAACCTAATTTCCACATATTAGAGTACTAACAAATAGGCTATTTGTTAGGTTCATTAATTGTAGCTCTGTTGTTAGTTTCCTGGATTTTAGCTCAGCTGTTGGATTCCTGAAAAATAGCCTGAGAAAAATATTGAAACAGAAAAACTAACCATCCTACAATTTAGCATATGCTGTCAGGAATGAATGTCACAACATTCAGTTTGACGTCCAGAACATAGATCATATGCTAAGTCTGTTATTTTTCTGAAAACAGACTGTACAAAATGTTGTACTATAAAAGACCAACCAGTTTATACTTCAGTATCAGCTTACAGTAATAAATGTCAAAACATCCAATTTGACATTTACAGAATGGGCCTTATGCCAGGTCTGTTATCCTCCTGATAAACAGACTGAGATACATACTGAACTGTAGCAGAAAACCAACCTGCCTATTATTCAGTATATACTGTCAATGATGAATGTCATAACATCCAGTTTGACATTCAGACATTGGGCCTTATGCCAGGTCTGTTATTCCCTTGATAAACAGACTGAAATTAAATACTGAGTTATAGCAGACATCCAACTGTTCTGCACCTCAGTATCTGCTGTCAGGGATGAATATCATTACATCTAGTTTGACATTCAGTAAATCCTGTATTAGCTAAACCTGCAGCATACTACTCAAGTATGTCATGACATCAGTCAATACATCAAAGTACAATTAGATGTTCTAACATAAAATGCAGCCAATCAACCATCTCCACAGCATGTCATGACATCAGTCAAGACATTAGAGTCCAGCTAGTGTTTTAACATAAAATGCAGCCAATCAAACATCTACATTAAGTCATTCTTGGAGAACACTCGACCATTCATTCACGAGTATGAATTCTTAAACCAAGACATCTTCCATGAGAAGGGCTTCAACTTGGATAATTCAACAAGTATGTCACTAGCTCTCATGAAAGGAAAAAAGGTCAAGTTTTCACATAATGCCATGAAGAATGGGAGACTTACAAACTCACTTACTAGAATGCTATGCCTTAAGGATCAAATTTAGCTTTCTATTAAGCAATCGTAAATGGACTTATATAGAAGTCACAACTATCTGAGGCCGGACAATAAAAATATAGGTGTTAATGCATGTTAGAGATTTGGTACAAAGAACCAAACTCCTGAAACATACCACACACTAAAAGAAAATGGGAAGGACCTATCTCAATCAGACTTGTATTGATTCGTCTAACACAAGGTCGTTGATGAATCAATTAGCATTTAGACATTAGAGAAATTATTGGTCAAATGAAGGAATGGAGAAGAATAGGGATGAAGATGAAAAGGGAAGGGGAAATAGAAACACAAATTGATCATGAGAGGAATTTCATATGTTCAATACCATCCATTCATTTTGGGAGATGAAATGCAGATTTCATCAATCCCCTAAATCCAATGGTTTTGATCAATCAAAAGTCAAATCAACCATGACCAAGGCCCAAACAGAAAGTCAAACATCACAAGACCATAAAAATGACTCAACATAATTTTTAAACATTTAATTAATTAAAAATGAATCAAAAAAGAATTTTAATATGGACAAAACCTAAAATCCCTTCAAAACACCAAATAAATGGCCAAGGGATTTATCCTAGGTTAAACAAGGTCAAAGGACCTTAGACAAAAAAATTCACAATTTTTATAAAGTCAGAAGTATTTTAAAATAATTAAAAGTATGCACAAAAACATTTAATTCATGAAAAATATCAAAATTAATCCAAAAAATAATTTTAATTCAAAATATGGAAGAGGAAAATATTTAAAGATTTTTGGTGAAAGTCCCATATTTTTTGGATTAAAAATGAAATTATTATAAATTAAACAAAATAAAGGGATTAAATGAAAATTCAAAAATTAAAATAAAATTCAAAAATTAAAATAAAATTCAAAAATTAAAATAAAATTCAAAAAAACAAGGGTCATCAGATCTCCCTCATTAATTGAGGTGCAGATCTGATGACCAAGCGCACGCTTCCACCAAACACCTCAGTCAACGCGTGTACACGCATGGTAATCAGAAAGAAGGGTTGAGATTAAAATGAGGAGAGATGATCTGATGGATAAGACCTTGCCACCACACCACCAGAGCTAGGGCTCTGGTCATCTTCTTCGGTGGACCTCATCGGACTTGTCCACCATCAACCACCACCAAAATAAAAAGTAAGGACATCATTTTAAAGGAAAAATGCTTAGGAGCTCGAATCTGACCTCCATTTCTTCCAATTCCAAGTATATTGAAAGATACATGGATTTCAATTTTGAGGTGCATGATCTGAGTTGTTACGATTTGACCTCAAAGCAACTCAATCTTGTTGCCTACATTCGTAGGACTTCATACAACCAATAATCAAAGAGAATGGTGAAGAATTGAGAGAGAATCAAAGGCTCAAAGTTTCTGAAAAATCACCTTCAACTAGCTATGGTTTGGCTTGATCTTGATCTAAATTCACTTGGTTCTTCCTCCTCTTGCTTACAGTGACCAATTGAGATGAAAATGGCAATGAATCCTTGAAGTTTGAATCTCAAAACAGAAGGTGAAATTTAAACTCGATTTCAAAGAAATCTTCAAGGAATTCTATGGTATAGGGTTCTTGGATCACTTGGCAAGGCTTGGGCCATGTGTGTGTGTTGATCTTGAGGCAATGCAATGGTATATATAGGCTATGGGATTCAGTTTTACACCTTTTTCAAATTTGGTCAAAAATAGTAACATTGGTGCATGGATGTATGGGCATTGATTTAGGCCCAAACCATGACGCAATCTCATTCTAATTCATGCATAATGAGTACTGAAACATCACATGTAAGCATGCAAAGATAAATGATCACTTGAATTCAAAACTTGCCAAAACAAACCCAACAAAGGAACCATGCACAAGTCCCTCAATTCTTGCCCAAATGAAGTGATATTGGACTTTTTGGAAAGGTGACATCAAGGGGAACAAAACTTTTATGTTTAACACTTTTCCATTTGGAGCTTGTATCATGATGAATTTTAAGGTGTAAGTTGGAGAAATCAAACATAATTGAAAAAAATTTAAGTACCAAGTCAAATCACCACTTCGTCCACCTTGAATGGCCTTTATATCATAAAAATTGAGCAAGTTATTCTCCTTGGAAGTTGACCTCCTAACTAGGGTACAAACAAAATGACCTATAATACTTCACCATAAAAAATGACTTTACAAGCAAAACTATATCTTGATGTCAACATTAATTTTTTTTGGAATTTCATAAAGAGTAACTTTTCTCTTGGAATCATTTTCATATGACAAAAATTGTAAGGGATAGGGTCTAGCGAACCCCAGTTTTAACTAGTTGACTTTCTCTAGTCAACATCTTTGAACCAACATGCAAACATGAAGTTATCTTGATCTTTAGGACTCATGGAGGATCATATATGCTTGGTATGATGTATCATGAAGTATCCCTTGAAATATTTTACCAATTGTTGAAGAAACTTGCTGAGGAAGTCACACAAGATACCCAGATGAATTAAGGCTTCTAAGGTAAACAAACTTCAAACTCTTGATGAATTCTTGATCAAATTGATAAATAAAGAACATGTGGATCCATATATGATGCTTAGAACCAATATTGAACCATTCCTTGATTTATCTCTTGCCATGAGGGTCTTAAACCCTAGATGTGAGCTTGATAGGGCACAAGTGGATGCACACATTACCTACAAAAGAAATAAAGATATATATATATATATATATATATATATATATATATATATATATATATATATATATATATATATATATATATATATATATATATATATATATATATACATATTTTTGGCATTATGGTTAGTAAACAATGAAAAACAAATTATGATATAATCAAATGTGCTTGGTGATCTCTCCCAATGCAAACCCAATGAATGGGGGGCAAGGAGGATACCAAGATGTGATCCCAAAGCATATGCAAATGATGATATAACATGAGGGATCTTAGGGTCAAAATTAGGGTCTTACACATGCTCTTCTTCATTACTAGATTTATAAGTCATGTCATAAACATAAAATTCAATCTCTTTATGCATCATATCATGAAAAAGAGTGGTCATGGCTCTCTGGTATGTTGCACCAGCTGTAACACCCAAAAATTTGCCCTCCTTGTTCACGCATTCATTTTTAGGTCCTTTAACATTAGATACATTGCATTTCATCATGTCAATCGGGATTAGCTCCAAGAAGCTTGAACATCATCCAGGACACTTTGTGGGTTCTATTTAGATGATCAGTCAACACAAGGGAAAGACTTGAGTTACTTCCAACAGGGGTCTATTCGTCAGTCAAAACGTTAATCTTGAACGAGCAAAGGTTTGTTCATGAGCTGTCATGCTCGCTAGGCGAAGCCCGCGTGTTTTGAAAAAAAAACGAAAACCGAAAAGAAAAAAAAAACGAATAACGAAAAAAAAAACGGAAAACGAAAAAAAAAAACGGAAAACGAAAAAAAAAAAGAAAAAAAATTAAATAAATAAATAATAATTAAAAATAAATAAAAGAATAAGTAAATAAATAAATAAAAGAAAAAATCTTGGACTTGGACCTCTCTCAGTTGAGCCCACAAAGCCATGAAAATCAGGTTATAAAAGAGGGAGAACAGACAGAAAAAGAAAGAGAAGCAAAACACTCTGAGGTTTCCTTGGAACAAAACCCTGGACAAAACCTGGAGAGAAACCTAGACAGAGAGAGTGAGAATTAATCTGCAGCAACCTCCAAGCAACTCTGAAAGGTTCATTCTGACTCACACACTTTCAGCTCAAGCAAACCCTAACATTGGTTTGCAAATCCAGCCGTGCAACTCAATTTCAACCGATCTCTCCAATCAGGTTTGCCCTATATCCATCATCTTTATGCCTTTAATTTGAATGCTCTAAATGTATGAGGCATTATGGGTGAATTTGATACCCTTTTGATGCATGTGTTTGACAAGAGGTTTAGGCCTCCTACCCTTGGTTGCTTTTTGTGAGCTTTTTGTGAATTTTAATGGCATGATTCATGTGGTTACATTTTGATTTGGGGGCAACTCTTGGTTACCCTATTTTGTTTCTCTAACCTGTTTGTTGAGTTTTGTTTTGTGAGGGCTCATATGACTCTTGCAGAGATGGTTTGCCTGGTGTTCCACTTTATTTGTGGGATACCACCTGGAGGTTTCATTCCGATTACCTGTATTGACTCACTTTCTTTGATGGTGTTAGCTTGGAAGGATCTCAGGGTTTCCTTGTTCCGTTAATTACTGTTACTTCGGATCTTTATCCGTGTGGTACTTTTACATTTTCCCCTATTTTTACCGCTTTCTTAGCTGGAAGACCTCGATAGGAGGCAATGTTTTGTGTGTTTACTTTATGCAGGTTCCTTCGTCAAGGACTGCCTTTTTGCATGAGCATCCCTAACCCTACCAACTCATTGATTTTTCTTCTCCTAAGAACACGTTAACTCCTTCTACTACAGGCGAGTAAGTCTCCAAAGGTCGAGCATCCGGTAGATTGCGTAGTAACGTCGTTCGTCCAAAACCCAATCCATAACCCCGTAGTTAGCCGAACTACGGCTTGCTCTGATTCTCATTCCAGATGAGATACATAGGCATAAGACGCGATGTCTTAGCGAGCACACATCCCCCAAACCCATAGGTCAGCCGAGCTACGAAGACTCTGATTCTCATATTCAGATGAGATACGTATGCAGTGGATGCGACATCCGTGTGAGTCATTTTCTTTTGACCCCCTTTTTTTAGTAAATAACACATTAGATAAACTCACACCCTTTAGACAAGAACTACAAGAGTGGATCCCGTAGAGTACTACGGATGCGTAGGGGTGCTAATACCTTCCCTTCACATAATCGACTCCCGAACCCAAGATTTGGTTGCGAGACCCTGTCTTGTCCTTTCCTTTTTACAGGTTTACTTCGAGCGTTTCCTTTCCCTCCTTTGGGATAAATAACGCACGGTGGCGACTCTCCTGTCTTTCTTCGCCGGTTGTTTTTTTCACATTCCATTTTTCAGGTTGCGACAGCTGGCGACTCTGCTGGGGACCCGGTTTCCCTAAGCGAGTCCCTCCTAGCTTTTGTAGGTTGTTTGTTTATTGGGTGTTTATTCTTTTGTACAGTTATTTATCTTTCAGCATTTACCTGCTTTATTGCATTGTGTACATATGACTGCCGTATCTGCTGGTTCTGTTTGTGAGATGAGTTCTATACCCGGACTCGAGTGCAATAAAGATAGGAGAATGGCATAGTCTTGTTGACTTGTGTGGAGTTATTCCTTAGCAAGTTGACTTGCAAGCCCATTCACTTGGTGGAGGTCATGTTGAGATCAATAATGTCACACAAGTAAGTTGTGGTTAGACATTACTTTTTCCAATATAGACCTTAGAAGCCAAGGACCTTAGTTTACCAAACCCATCTTGGCCTATTTGTAGGATGTAGTGCAAAAGTCGTTCAAGTGTAAGATTTGATACGATTGTTACGCGATACTACACTCATAAGAGTCTCTCTTGAGAATATTTTTGGAATACGAGTAGTCGTTCCTCCGATAATATCCGAAAGATGGGATTATGACTATGGGAACCTTTTGTAGAACATGTTTGGCAGGTTTAAACCTTAGTACACTCCCTTTGGGTGGTTCTTAACCTAAACTCCATGCTCGTGACTTGCAACAAACCCTTGATTCATGGTTGATCCGCTCAGGTATCCTTAATATCAATGAAACTTGGGTGTTGATAAGGTGTAAACCATAATCCACCAAAAATGGATGGTTGATATTAAGGATAACATGATCCATCCCATGACCTTTGTTTGGTGTGCTTTGCTTGATCCTCTTAATTTCTCTCCAGGCAGTGCAACCTGACAGATGTTCAAGCGGATCCAGCCATCCTGATTGACATGCCATTGCATTGCATAACATCATTCACATATTTGCATCCAACATCTCATGCTTATTCATTTGCAGGGTATTCCCTTTTTAAGGGGGGCCTTAAAATCGAATAAGCAGTGCATCGCATACCATGCATACTAACCCTTGTTTGTTTTGCAGGTGTCACCGCAGTGTCTAATGTTTGTTCCCTGTTTCAGGCAGTTATTGGTCCCAAGCGAGTTCACAGGTACCCGACAAAGGAAAATCGTCCACGACTAGCAATGGACCAGATACAGAAAGAACTGGCTGATATGCGTGAAAGGATGGATCAGTTCATGACATTGATGACTGGTATGGCAGAAGGCCAGGCGAAGCTGAAGGAATTGGTTGAGCAACCGAGGCCCGATCCAGAGGTGGAAATACCAAGTGCTGAGGGGAACCCCGGTAACCCTGGGAACGCTGATAACCCTGTGAACACTAGTAACGTGGGTAACGCAAATGTTGATGGAAACCCGGGTAATGTTGGCAACACGGGAAATGTTGGGAATGGTATTGGTGGAAGATACAATGTGAATCAAGGGGTTCGGATTAACGGGCGCCCCGTTACTAAAGATTGTCAGTATGATCAATTTTCTTTGCACGACGAGGCCCTCGAGACCACTTGCCGTATGGATGAGCTTGCTGAGAAGCTCAAATCTTTGGAGTCTCAAAATTCCTTAGGTTTTGATGTCACAAATCTTGGTCTGGTTCAGGGAGTAAGGATCCCTCACAAGTTCAAACCCCCTACTTTTGAGAAATACAACGGGGCTTCTTGCCCACGCACTCATCTCCAATCTTATTTGGGGAGGTTGGGAGCTCACACTGAAGATGAAAAACTGTGGATGTACTATTTTGAAGACAGTTTAACTGGAGCTTCTCGTGAATGGTATTCTCATTTGTCTCGCACTACCATCAAGAGCTGGAAAGACTTGGCAGAGGCTTTTGTCAAGCAATATCAATACAACTTGGACATGGCTCCAAATCGGACCTTGTTGCAAGGAATGTCTCAGACTGCCAAGGAGACCTTTAGAGAATATGCTCAGCGTTGGAGACAGATTGCCGCATCCGTCCAACCCCCTATGTCTGAAAGGGAGATGGCAGACATGTTCATGAACACTCTTCAAGGCAATTATATCGAGAGATTGGCTGCTTGCCCGTCAATCAACTTTGCAGAGATAGTGATTGCTGGAGAAAGAATCGAGAGTCTGTTGAAGATGGGCCTAATTCAAGACAACAGTGCTTCCAACTCATCAGTTCCCAAGAAATCGTTTGCTGGTAACGGTCAGCGAAGAAGAGAAGGTGAGACGAGCGTTGTATATGCCGGCAGAGGCAAGGGCAGAGGACGCCCTAATTATTATCAAGATCAAGTGGCCGCAGTCACTATTCCAACACCTGTTCCTCAACCGTAGTATCATCTGCAACAACAACCCAGGTACAACAATCAACAACAAGGAGGTAATCCGGGTCAGCAAAGACACTATCAACAACGTCCAAGGCAGGCGGACCGGGTCATTGAGCCAATCCCAATGCCTTATTCTGCATTACTTCCCAAGCTGATTGACATGAATCTGGTTACGTTGAGAACTCTGGCCCCACCGGTCGATCCCAACAATCTGCCTAGAGGTTATGATGTCAACGCCAGATGTGCTTTTCACTCCAACGCACCTGGCCATACTACAGATAATTGCAAGGCTCTCCAGCTAAAGGTACAAGATTTGAGAGATGCCCAGGCCATCAATTTTTCTCTGGTGCCTAATGTTATCCAAAACCCGATGCCAGCTCACGGTGGGCAGAGGATTAATGCTGTTGATAGTGGGGAAACTTTGAATTTGGTTTCTGATGTGGCTAAAGTGAAGACTTCGCTATCGGTGGTCAAAGACCGACTCTTGAAAGGACGGATTTTCCCGGCCTGTGGGGAAGAGTGCAGAAATTGTCAAGACGCCGAGAACGGATGTGATAGTTTGAGAAGGGGTATTCAGCAACTGATAGATGAAGGTTGTCTTCAGTTCGATCAGACTCGTCCAGTGAAGAATGATGTGTCGACAGTAACGTTTTATTTCACTCCTGAAGAAATATATGTTCCCGAGAGACCCGCTCCGACAACAATATATTTCCCAGAAAGTCCAACACCAATTTACTCTGACAACCCGCAACCGACTTTGATTGGTCCGGTCACCATCACGGTACCAGGACCTGTTCCGTATGAGAAAGACAGTGTTATCCCGTGGCACTATGGGGCTGATATCTACTGCCAGGGGAAGAAAGTTAACGAAGAAGACATTGACATTGGTAGCTCCGCTGTAGACAATGTTGGAGGAATTGGTTGCTTCACTCGCAGTGGACGCCTATTTGCACCATCAACATTGCGCACGAATGCTGAAACTGAGGCAGCTGCCAAGGCTAAAGGAAAACAGGTATCCACCAAAGAGGTTACTACCGAGGAAGCTCCTCCTAAGACCGCATTCGAGAAGGAAGTGGATGAGTTTATGAGGATTATCAAGAAAAGTGACTACAAGGTAGTCGACCAGCTAAATCAGACACCCTCAAAGATCTCCATTCTCTCACTATTGATGTGCTATGAGGCACACAGAGCAGCCCTGTTGAAAGTACTGAATATGACTTATGTTCCACCAGAGATAAATGTTAACCAGCTGGAGTCGGTAGTCTCGAATGTACACACGAGCCATGCGCTAGGTTTCACCGATTATGACCTGATATCTGAGGGCAGGAATCACAACAAAGCCTTGCATATCACAATGGAATGTAAAGGGACAGTGCTTTCCCACGTTTTGGTTGATACAGGCTCTTCTCTGAATGTTCTTCCAAAGAAAGCCTTAACGAAGTTGGATTGCGATGACGTCATCCTGAAGCCAAGCAATTTGGTTGTGAGGGCTTTTGATGGCTCTAAGCGAGCTATTTGTGGCGAAGTTGAGTTGCCAGCTAAGATTGGACCGCGGGTATTCAAGAGTACCTTTTATGTGATGGATATCCAGCCTGCCCATAGTTGTTTGCTAGGTCGGCCCTGGATTCACGCTGCCGGTGCTGTTACTTCTACTCTCCACCAGAAGCTCAAATATGGACTAGAAGGTCAGATCGTCACTGTCTGTGGTGAAGAGGATATTTTTGTTAGCCACATGTCTACATTTAAGTATGTGGAGATGGATGGCGAGATGCATGAGATGCTGTGTCAGGGCTTCGAAGCCATAAACATCAGTGAGACCGCGCCCGAAACTGTCTTTTCACCTAAGTCCGAGGAGGTCGGGACTTCTATCTCTTCATACAAGCAAGCTGTTGAAGTGGTTAAGGATGGTAATCCCAAGGCTGGGGCAAATTTTTGGAGCCAATCATAAAAGAAGACAAGTTTGGATTGGGGTATACTCCGGGGTCTCAGAAGAATGAAGCCGGTACTTTCTCCAGTGGGGGTTTGGTTTCTCCCCACACCGTCAATGCTGCAGATGAAGACAAGGCTGACAGTGACTGTGACTTAGATAGCTGGATTCGCCCGTGTGTCCCAGGAGAAAAGCTCGACAATTGGTCGTCTGAAAAAGTCGTCCGGTTTACTCTACTGAAGGAGTAATTTTTATTGTTTTCCTTTTATCACATGCATAATAAAGTCTTACACTTTGACCAAGGTGTAATGACTCATCTGTAGGGCCATCCATTTAGTTACATTTCGCAATTATTTTCATCATCAATAAAGGACAACTTTTGCAAACAATTTTGTGTTCTCTTTCTTTCAATTATTTTTACTTTTACAAAAACGGCAATGTTTCTTTTTCATGTTTCTTTTTCGTTTTCTTTCCAAAAAAACACCTCGTAAAACTGATCACCCGGATCTCACTGCTAACGACACTGCTATGGCCAAGTATGACTTCGACAATCCTATCTATCAAGCCGAAGAAGGGGCTGAGGAAGATTGTGAATTGCCTGAGGAGTTAGTCAGGTTGTTGAAACAGGAGGACCGAGCTATTACACCTTATCAGGAAGTGATTGAGACCGTCAACATTGGTACCGAGGACGACAAGAAAGAGATCAAGATCGGGGCCAGTCTACAGGCCGAGAGGAAAATACCGTTGATCATGTACTTGACTGTGTTAGAAAGGTCAATGGGTTGTGTGCTCGGTCAGCATGACGAGTCAGGTCGAAAAGAGCATGCAATATACTACCTTAGCAAAAAGTTTACCGACTGTGAACAAAGATACTCACTGCTCGAGAAAACTTGCCGCGCTTTGGCATGGGCTGCTCGCCGACTAAGATAGTATATGTTGACTCACACGACTCTATTGATATCAAAGATGGATCAAGTCAAGTACATTTTTGAAAAGCCAGCGTTTACCGGAAGGGTTGCTAGGTGGCAAATGATGCTGACAGAGTATGACATCCAATACACTTCACAAAAAGCCATCAAAGGAAGTGTCTTGTCAGACTATCTTGCCGAGCAACCGATTGATGATTACCAACCTATGAGGTTTAACTTTCCTGATGAGGACATCATGTTTCTCAAATCGAAAGATTGCGAGGAACCACTCCCGGAGGAGGGGCCTGACCCTGAATCCAAATGGATTATGATGTTTGATGGGGCGGTCAATGTCAATGGTCACGGAGTTGGTGCAGTGTTGATCACACCGGAGGGGGTTCATATGCCATTTTGTGCCAGAATAACTTTTCCCTGCACCAACAATGAAGCCGGACGAAGCAGAATGGGTCCGTTCTCGATACAATCAGCTAAGCCTAGTTGAGGAAAAGAGACTAGCAGCTATATGCCATGGCCAGCTATATCAGAGACGGACGAAGAGAGCGTTTGATCAGAAAGTGCGCCCTCGGGAGTATCAAGTCGGTGAATTGGTACTCAAAAGAATTCTTCCTCCCAACACAGATCACAGGGGCAAATGGACACCGAACTATGAGGGCCCATACGTGGTTAAAAGAGTTTTTCTCTGACGGAGCTTTGATGCTAACAACCATGGATGGCGAAGACTTCCCATCCCCTGTCAACTCCGACGCAGTTAAAAAAATACTTCGCATAAAATAGACCCGCTGGACATTAAAAAGAAGAGTCCAGGCAAAAAAGGGCATCCCGACGAACCAAAAAAAAAGAACAAAGAGGTTCGGGCAAAAATTAGGGATATAAAAAATAAAAAAAGTGTACACCCGATGAGTCGAAAACCCGAAAGGGCGGCTCAGGCAAAAAAGGGTATCCCGGTGGATTGAAAACCCAAAAGGGCGATCCACGCAAAAGTTAGGGAATAAGCGAATGACTGCAGTCTAAGTTCACCTGTGTTCCATCGCCGTTTCATTCAATCTGGCAATCTTCGAAGGTTAAAGATTGACTAATCATCCACTTTAGAAAGCAAGATGAGCAGAGCGTCTTGAGGACATACGAGCCATAGCAGAGTCGAAACTCAGTGGGACCCCATTTCCACATTGCCATTAGGATAGTTTCTCTTGTTCAATTTATAGCGATCGCCTCTTTCCAGGGATCAGCTTCCTGATGTACTCGCCTATTCCTGGCACAAATTTTTCAACCAACAAAAGTCGAATAATTCAGTTAAAAAGCCTCTTTATTTTTCATTTATCAGTTTGTTTGCAAAAGATGTCTGAATTCTTGAGGAAACATATTGCATCTGAATATAATGGTGGCTTTTGCAGATGATTTGCATAGGAAAACATTTAAAATTGCTTTGAATGTGCTTAATCCCGGACGGTGAATTCAAACCGAGTAATCCCCCGGGGCATACGTGTATTTTTTGGTTACAGGTCACAGGAACCGGATGCCAAGTCATGAATCCTCACCCCCAAGCGGTTGACAAAGTCTATCCTCAGCAGAGCCTATCCCCAGTAGAGTTGACAGTATCCAAACTATATATCCCCAGCGGAATTGTCAGTACCAGACTGTATCTTCCCAGCAACAGCGGAGTAGTTGCATACCCAACAGACAAGAGGGTGGTGTTCCCAGTGTTCATCTCGTCCCCAACAGATTATTTCTTACAGATTTGTTTTAATCCCCAGCCTGAGGACGATTAGCAAGTTCATATCCCTAGCAAAGGTCGATTCCTACGACATTTCCCCAGGAAGTGCTTTCCTCACAGACTATCCTCGCAGAGCCTCGCCAAGCAAAGTTTCCATAGTTGATACTTCCCCAGCAAGGTCAACTTTTCAAAAAAGACCGATTTATTTTCGGTGGCTCCCCGGTCCCGGCAGACGGATCGTTCCCCACAGAGCATTCAAGGATTGATACAGCGATCCGCTCCCTGCCAGAGTTGCTTCCCCAAGCAGATTTCTTTTTTCTTTTGCACCATGCATAACATTTGCATTTGCATTTGCATGCATATCAACCGTACACATAAGCTGATAAACAGGTTCTTCAAAGCAGACTGAAAAATTACTTTACAACCAAAGTCATGAGATTCGGCCAGAGGATCAAGTGTGTGTGTGACCCAGCATGAGGGTCATTTCGAAGATTCAGCCTGAGAATCGTTTTCCAGAGATCCAGCCTGAGGGTCATTTCGAAGATTCAGCCTGAGAATCGTTTTCCAGTGATCCAGCCTGAGGGTCATTTTGAAGATTCAGCCTGAGAATCATTTTCCAGTGATCCAGCCTGAGGGTCATTTTGAAGATTCAGCCTGAGAATCGTTTTCCAGTGATCCAGCCTAAGGGTCATTTTGAAGATTCAGCCTGAGAATTATTTTCCAGTGATCCAGCCTGAGGGTCATTTTGAAGATTCAGCCTGAGAATCGTTGTTTCCAGTGATCCAGCCTGAGGGTCATTTTTGAAGATTCAGCCTGAGAATCGTTATTCAGTGATCCAGCCTGAGGGTCATTGTTGAAGATTCAGCCTGAGGATCGTTTTCCCAAGAGTCAGCCTAAGGTTCGTTTTGAAGATTCAGCCAGAGAGTCGACTACGAGCGTTATTTCCCCAGCCAACCAGCTAGAGGAATAAATCGACAGCTCAACAGAAAATCAACCTGCAAGAGGATCCATCCCGCGGATCGCATTTAAAAAACAAAGTCTAATCGAAGAGTCGTTATAACATGTTCTAGCCTGAAGAATATGTACGAAGCCCAAGAGTAGGATATTCTCGAAGCTGCATATCTAACATGAAGATTGGGCGCAGATTTCGAAAGAGAGTCAACCAGCGCATGCCTTAGATGCGAGATCCTGATGATGGGAATTTATCATCAAATCAATCCAGATCTAGCCAGAAGATCGATGTCAGGTCTAGCCCGAAGACCGGAAATAGATTCAGCCAGAGAATCGAAACAATTCAGATCTAGCCAGAAGATCGAAATAGATTCAGCCAGAGAATCGAAACAAAGGAGATCTAGCCAGAAGATCGAAGAAGATCTAGCCAGAAGATCGAAGTCAGGTCTAGCCCGAAGACCGGAGATAGATTCAGCCAGAGAATCGAAACAATTCAGCTCTAGCCAGAAGATCGAAGTAGATTCAGCCAGAGAATCAAAGAAAATAGATTCAGCCAGAGAATCGAAACAAAGGAGATCTAGCCAGAAGATCGAAGAAGATCTAGCCAGAAGATCGAAGAAGATCTAGCCAGAAGAATGAAACCGTATCCAGCCCAAGGATCAAAATTAACATCCAACCAGAGGACTAAATTGAGTATAGATTCAGCCAGAGGATCGAAACTCCAGATTAAGTCAGAAGACTGATTCAGATTCATCCAGAGGATCGGAAGAGAAATAAACAGCGCGGTGTATTTCAGCATTTTTGTGGTGTTCTCGGAGCGCAAATTTTCGGTCTGTCTTTGGTATTCAATCACAGCTCACCCTATTTGTCTGATAAGTTGTTCGCTTTCATCCTGCTCGGGTTAGCTGATGACTGAATAGGGGCGGCTGTAACACCCCAAAATTTGCCCTCCTTGTTCACGCATTCATTTTTAGGTCATTTAACATTAGATACATTGCACTTCATCATGTCAATCGGGATTAGCTCCAAGAAGCTTGAACATCATCCAGGACACTTTGTGGGTTCTATTTAGATGATCAGTCAACACAAGGGAAAGACTTGAGTTACTTCCAACAGGGGTCTATTCGTCAGTCAAAACGTTAATCTTCAAACGAGCAAAGGTTTGTTCATGAGCTGTCATGCTCGCTAGGCGAAGCCCACGTGTTTTGAAAAAAAAAAAAGAAAAAAAAACGGAAAACCAAAAGAAAAAAAAAAGAAAAAAAATTAAATAAATAAAAAAAAAAGTAAATGAATAAATAAAAGAAAAAAAATCTTGGACTTGGACCTCTCTCAGTTGAGCCCACAAAGCCATGAAAATCAGGTTATAAAAGAGGGAGAACAGATAGAAAAAGGAAGAGAAGCAAAACACTCTGAGGTTTCCTTGGAACAAAACCTGGAGAGAAACCTAGACAGAGAGAGTGAGAATTAATCTGCAGCAACCTCCAGGCAACTCTGAAAGGTTCATTCTGACTCACACACTTTCAGCTCAAGCAAACCCTAACATTGGTTTGCAAATCCAGCCGTGCAACTCAATTTCAACCGATCTCTCCAATCAGGTTTGCCCTATATCCATCATCTTTATGCCTTTAATTTGAATGCTCTAAATGTATGAGGTATTATGGGTGAATTTGATACCCTTTTGATGCATGTCTTTGACAAGAGGTTTAGGCCTCCTACCCTTGGTTGCTTTTTGTGAGCTTTTTGTGAATTTTAATGGCATGATTCATGTGGTTACATTTTGATTTGGGGGCAACTCTTGGTTACCCTATTTTGTTTCTCTAACCTGTTTGTTGAGTTTTGTTTTGTGAGGGCTCATATAACTCTTGCAGAGATGGTTTGCCTGGTGTTCCACTTTATTTGTGGGATACCACCTGGAGGTTTCATTCCGATTACCTGTACTGACTCACTTTCTTTGATGGTGTTAGCTTGGAAGGATCTCAGGGTTTCCTTGTTCCGTTAATTACTGTTACTTCGGATCTTTATCCGTGTGGTACTTTTACATTTTCCCGTATTTTTACCGCTTTCTTAGCTGGAAGACCTCGATAGGAGGCAATGTTTTGTGTGTTTACTTTATGCAGGTTCCTTTGTCAAGGACTGCCTTTTTGCATGAGCATCCCTAACCCTACCAACTCATTGATTTTTCTTCTCCTAAGAACACGTTAACTCCTTCTACTACAGGCGAGTAAGTCTCCAAAGGTCGAGCATCCGGTAGATTGCGTAGTAACGTCGTTCGTCCAAAACCCAATCCATAACCCCGTAGTTAGTCGAACTACGGTTTGCTCTGATTCTCATTCCAGATGAGATACGTAGGCATAAGACGCGATGTCTTAGCGAGCACACATCCCCCAAACCCATAGGTCAGCCGAGCTACGAAGACTCTGATTCTCATATTTAGATGAGATACGTATGCAGTGGATGCGACATCCGTGCGAGTCATTTTCTTTTGACCCCCTTTTTTTAGTAAATAACACATTAGATAAACCCACACCCTTTAGACAAGAACTACAAGAGTGGATCCCGTAGAGTACTACGGATGCGTAGGGGTGCTAATACCTTCCCTTCGCATAATCGACTCCCGAACCCAAGATTTGGTTGCGAGACCCTGTCTTGTCCTTTCCTTTTTCCAGGTTTACTTCGAGCGTTTCCTTTCCCTCCTTTGGGATAAATAACGCACGGTGGCGACTCTCCTGTCTTTCTTTGCCGGTTGTTTTTTTTGCATTCCATTTTTCAGGTTGCGACACCAGCATTCTTTAGAACGAAAGGCATCACTCTATAAAGAATGTTCCTCAAGGTGTAACGAATGTGGTCTCCTCCATATCTTTGGGTGTCATCTTGATCTGATTATAACTAGAAAATCCATCTATAATTGAAAAGACTTTGAACTTATTTGTATTGTCTACCAACATATCAATGTGCGGCAGAGGAAAATCATCTTTCGGACTGGCTTTATTCAAATCTCTGTAGTCAACAAACATACAAACTTTTACATCTTTCTTAGTAACATGCACAATGCTGGCCATCCATTGCGTATATTCTGAGGAAACAAGGAAGCCAACATCAATATGCTTATGCACTTCCTCCTTAATCTTTACTGCCGTATCAGGATGAGTTCTTATCAACTTCTGCTTGATCGGTGGGAATTCTGGCTTCGAAGGCAATCTAGGCTCCACAATATCAGAATTCAAACCAGGCATATCTTGATAGGACCAAGCAAACACATAATAATATTCATGAAGAAGATCAACCAACCCCTTCTTAGCTTCTTGACACAATTGAGACCCAACTCGGCACCCTCTTGCACTGATTCATCAACTTGCTTAGCAGACACAAACCAATCTTCCTTCGCACCAACCTCAGGAAAATAACCGTCTTCTCCAAAACAGTTAACTAGCCAACAATGCACTCTTGCATGCAACAACATAATGTCCAAGCTCGATACAATTGGAACATCCAAGGTAAGCAGGCGCTTCTCCCCCACTTATTTCATTCCCAACCTGAGAATGGAAAATAAAACAAGCATCGACAGTGTTCTCACACACATGTCGCATACTAGGGAACAAATATAATTAAACAACCTGGCCGGACGGACCAACCAGACAAACAGTATCGATCGTGTCAGATACACAAATCAAATACAACGGGGTGGAAAACCCTAACGACTATTGACCAACTGGTCGACCAGGCTCTGATACCACTAATGTAACACCCCATTTTCTACCCCAAAATACTTAACATATAATCAGAGTAAATAAGCACGCATATAAATGAAAGGGCGTCACATCGACGTTTTCAAAAACTAAAAGCTTTCAAAAACCAATCATCATTCATCATCACTATACAATACACCTGGTCATTCAAAATATAACACATTCCAATTATCATGAATATTTACGAATATGCGTTCGCAGCGGAAAATAATGAATATTCATGCATTTCATAAAATGATCCATGTCCCATAACCATGATCATCTCTCAATAATCTCTTCAAGATAAAATAAAACAAGTAATAACATAATGCATATCCAAATAAGATATGAGTTCAATACTACTAATCTACCCAGTGTTACATGACCAGAGCATTAACTCACTACTTAGTCTCCAAACTGAAACACGGAAACTCTCCAGCTAAATCTCGAGTGAGCTACCGTCCACTTACTTCAGCAATACTACTCCGGAGTATCTGCGCGATACCCATGTAAAGGTAACATTCAAACAGAAAGGGTGAGAATTCAAATCATTATGAAGAAGTATAATAAGGCACAATGATTAAGTCAATAATTAAAGGAATTCATCACACTTCGTATAACCAAGTAAATGATACTAACCAATATTTATTTCACATGTTCCAAACATCCATCAAAATGCAAGGAGTACAATATTAAAATCCAATACTATATTCCCAAAAATACACATAACTACAATTATCACATAATCACATATTTTGCCAAGTTATGTACTCAAACATCACCAAATTCAATTACCATAGCTCATACACACATCACAATCACAATAATGCATACACTCAATTATCACATAACTCTAATGCAACTCAATGCAAGACATGTGACTCTATGCATGTGGTACCGCAATGTGAACCCAACGTTTCACCGCTTTCCGATTCAATATCTAGAATCCAAGCCACGCTTCCGATCCGGACAAGATCAAAGCCACTACCACGCCTATTTCCAATTAGGGATCAACATGTGCTACATCTACCACGCCTATTTCCAATTAAGGATCAACGTGTGCTACATCTACCACGCCTATTTCCAATTAAGGATCAACGTGTGCTACATCTACCACGCCTATTTCCAATTAAGGATCAACGTGTGCTACCATGTGAACCCACAGTTTCACCGCTTCCACAATGAAGCCGACCATGCCATGAATGAATGTACAAATACCAACAACATATGCAATTAAGATCATCTCTACCATCTTAACATTCCACATATCACCATAATTCAACTCTATGAATTATCCACCAATGGTACATATACACATTCATAACAAATACACCATTCACATAATATGCAATTAAGATCATCTCTACCATCTTAACATTCATAACAAATACACCATTCACATAATATGCAATTAAGATCATCTCTACCATCTTAACATTCATAACAAATACACCATTCACATACTATGCAATTAAGATCATCTCTCCAATCTTAACATTCATAACAAATACACCATTCACATAATATCTATTAGAGTCACCTTTCTAATGCTTTAAACCCCAACCCAAAATGATTCCCGAGTTGAAAGTTATGAATAAAACCGTGCACGAAGGCGTTACTAAAAAGTTATTGTTTTCTAAATTTTTCAACATAATTTTCATCTTCTTCAACCCCAAAAACGTCCATGAAATAATCTCCAAAATTATTTTATTCCTGAAACAAAGATATAACCTTCTGTTTCAGATATCCAACGCTTCGAACTACACTCGATTTGGACTTACGGATCAAAAGTTATGACCAAAACGATTCCGACCGAAAAACATAAAAAAAGGCTCGCGATTGCGACGGACAGAATGCAGAATTTTCTGCGGTTTTCATCGTTGGAGGACTTCGGACCTCCGATTTCGATTCCGTAAAAAGCCAAGCGTTCAGAAAATTATAACTCATACAATACTCTAAGTATATAACGTTAATTTGCAGTTTTAACACAACCAAATCACCACAAATCAAGAATACTCATCAAAACCTAACAATTTCCACAACCATACAAAATTAGGGATTTTAACCTAAACATGCTTCTACCCATTGACCCAATCATACTAACCCATAATAATAAGGATTCCCCCCTTACCTCTTCAATTTTATGGAAACCCTAGCTCCTCTCTTGGTCTTCCCCTCTTCTCCTTACTTTTCCTCTCCTCTTTCTCTATTGTTGTCAAATGATCAAATGAATCCTAATTCTCACTCTCCTCACCTCTTATATACTAGTATTCTATTTGGGCTTAAAGAGTGATACCTCTAATTTAATTAATAGGCCCAATAAGACCTAATATTTAAATATCTCTATTTAATTCAATTAAATCAAATCAACTCAATATGCACACCAAGTTAATTAATTCAATTATTTATTATTTCTCATATCAACTAAATAATTAATTAACACACCAAATTAATTAATATAATCGATTATTATACTACCTAACAACCAATTAATTAGTTAACACTCCAATTAAGTAAAATAAAATATACTAATAATAATATAAGAAATAACTACTAAAATTGGGTTGTTACAACTCTCCCCCACTTAAAAGATTTTCAGCCTCGAAAATTCACCTCAAACGAACAACTCCGGATATGATTCCTTCATCTTATCCTCGAGTTCCCAAGTAATATTGCCATTGGTGACTCCGCCCCATATTACTTTCACCAAAGCAATCTCCTTACCATGAAGCTTTTTCACTTCTCGATCTTCAATTCGCATAGGTGATGTATCAACCGTCAAATTATCCCGCACTTGAACATCATCTACTGGAACAACATGCGATGGATCCGCAATGTACCTCCTCAATTGAGACACATGGAACACATCATGAAGATTAGAAAGTGACGGTGGTAATGCAATCCGATATGCCACTTCACCTACCCTCTCGGAAATTTGATAAGGACCAATGAAACGCGGCGTCAACTTACGCGACTTCAAAGCTCTACCAACACCCGTTATTGGCGTAATCGAAGAAACACATGCTCGTCTTTCTCAAACTCAAGAGCTTTCCTCCTCTTATCATGATAACTCTTTTGACGACTCTGAGAAGCCTTCATCTTCTCTTGAATCATCTCGGGTCCAACCACAACACTCTCTCCCGATTCGTACCAACACAAAGGAGTTCTACACCTTCTACCATAAAGAGCCTCAAAAGGTGCCATTCCAATACTCGAATGGAAACTGTTGTTATACGTAAACTCGATCAAAGGCAAGAAACTATCCCAATTTCCTCCTTGTTCCAAAACACAAGACCTCAAAAGATCTTCAAGTGACTGAATAGTCCTCTTCGTTTGACCATCAGTTTGCGGATGATATGCCAAACTCAAACGCAACTTCGTACCCAGAGCACTTTGCAAACCTTCCCAAAATCTCGAAGTGAACCTCGGATCTCTATTCGAAATAATGCTCGACGGAATACCATGCAAACACACAATCCTCTCGATGTACAACTTAGCCAGTCTCTCCATCAAATAATCCATCCTCATCGGAATAAAATGAGTACACTTCGTCAACCTGTCCACAATGACCCATATTGCCTCACAATTACTCGATGTTCTCGGCAAACCCGAAACAACATCCATAGAGACACTATCCCACTTCCACTCGGGAATAGATAACGGTTGCATCAAACCAGACGACTTTTGATGTTCAATCTTTTACTTTTGACAAGTCAAACATGAATACACAAATTCCGCTACATCCTTCTTCATACCTTGCCACCAAAACATCTTTCTCAAGTCTTGATACATTTTAGTAGCACCAGGATGAATACTCAGACCACTTCTATGCCCTTCCTCAAGAATCCTCTTTCTCAAATCCGCAACGTCCGGAACACAAACTCGATCACGACACCTCATGATACCATTCTCATCAATCCGAAAGTCACCACCTTTGCCTTTATTAATCAATGTCGTAACATCGACTAATTTCAAATCTGACTTTTGACCTCCTCTGATCTCGTCAAGAATGCCACACGTAAGCTTCAACATACCAAGCTTAACACACGAAGACGTCGCTTCACAAACCAAACTCAAATCTCTAAATTGCTCCAACAATTCAAACTCTCGAATCATCAACATAGACATGTGCAATGACTTCCTACGCAATGCATCGGCTACAACATTCGCCTTCCCAGAATGATAATTCAAACCAAAAGCATAATGTTTCAAGAATTCCAACCATCTCCTCTGCCTCATATTCAATTCTTTCTGATCGAACAAGTACTTCAAACTCTCGTGATCACTAAATACATCAAATCACGATCCAAACAAGTAATGTCTCCAACGCTTCAACACAAACACAACGGCGGCCAACTCTAAATCATGCGTCGGATAATTCCTCTCATGAACTTTAAGTTGCCTTGAAGCATAAGCTACCACTTGCCCTTTTTGCATCAGAACACCTCCCAAACCCAACAAAGAAGCATCACAATACACAACGAAAGTTTCTAACGGATCCGGTAAAATCAAAATAGGAGCCATAGTCAATCGTCTCTTAAGCTCTTGAAAATTCACTTCACACTGCGAAGTCCAAATGAAAGCTTGACCTTTCCTAGTCAACTACATCAATGGTAATGACAACTTAGAAAATCCTTCAATGAACTTTCTATAATAACCAGCCAAACCAAGGCAACTTCTAATCTCAGCAACAGACTTAGGAGCTTCCCACTGAGATACAGCTTCAATCTTCGTAGGATCCACAGAAATACCACCACTCGAAATCACATGTCCAAGAAAACTTACTTCACTCAACCAAAACTCACATTTAGAGAGTTTAGCAAACAACTTCCTCTCTTTCAACACCGATAACACAACCTTCAAATGCTCGGCATGATCCTCTTCGCTCTTAGAATAAATCAATATATCATCGATGAACACAAAAACAAACTTATCCAGATAATCATGAAAAATTCTATTCATATACTCCATAAATACACCCGGTGCATTAGTCACACCAAAAGGCATCACGGAGTACTCGTAGTGACCATACCTTGTCCAAAAGGCAGTCTTTTGAATATCCTCAGCCTTTACACGAATCTGATGATATCCAGACCTCAAATCAATCTTGCTAAACACACAAGCTCCAACCAGCTGATCCATCAGATCGTCAATCCTCAGAAGTGGATACTTGTTCTTAATTGTCACTTTATTCAGTTGTCTATAATCTACACATAATCTCATAGAACCTTCTTTCTTCCTGACCAACAGAACAGGTGCACCCCACGGCGACATACTAGGACGAATAAACTTCTTCTCAAGCAAGTCTTCAAGTTGACTCTTCAACTCTTTCAACTCAAAAGCAGACATCCTATAGGGAGCCATCGATACAGGACTAGTTCCAGGAACTAAATCAATCGAAAACTCAACCTCACATTCCGGCGGTAAATCACTTATATCTTCCGGAAATACCTCCGCAAACTCACAAACTATTGGCAATTCTTCAATCGTCCTCTTCTGACGAATATCCAAAGTTGCCAACAACATAAACAACTCGGCAACCTCTTGCACCGATTCATCAACTTGCTTAGCAGACATAAACCAATCTTCCTTCGCACCAACCTCAGGAAAATAACCGTCTTCTCCAAAACAGTTAACTGGCCAACAATGCACTCTTGCATGCAACAACATAATGTCCAAGCTCGATACAATTGGAACATCTAAGGTAAGCAGGCGCTTCTCCCCCACTTATTTCATTCCCAACCTGAGAATGGAAAATAAAACAAGCTTCGACAGTGTTCTCACACACATGTCGCATACTAGGGAACAAATATAATTAAACAGCCTGGCCGGACGGACCAACCAGACAAACAGTATCGATCGTGTCAGATACACAAATCAAATACAACGGGGTGGAAAACCCTAACGACTATTGACCAACTGGTCGACCAGGCTCTGATACCACTAATGTAACACCCCATTTTCTACCCCAAAATACTTAACATATAATCAGAGTAAATAAGCACGCATATAAACGAAAGGGCGTCACATCGACGTTTTCAAAAACTAAAAGCTTTCAAAAACCAATCATCATTCATCATCACTATACAATACACCTGGTCATTCAAAATGTAACACATTCCAATTATCATGAATATTTACGAATATGCGTTCGCAGCGAAAAATAATGAATATTCATGCATTTCATAAAATGATCCATGTCCCATACCATGATCATCTCTCAATAATCTCTTCAAGATAAAATAAAACAAGTAATAACATAATGCATATCCAAATAAGATATGAGTTCAATACTACTAATCTACCCAGTGTTACATGACCAGAGCATTGACTCACTACTTAGTCTCCAAACTGAAACACGGAAACTCTCCAGCTAAATCTCGAGTGAGCTACCGTCCACTTACTTCAGCAATACTACTCCGGAGTATCTGCGCGATACCCATGTAAAGGTAACATTCAAACAGAAAGGGTGAGAATTCAAATCATTATGAAGAAGTATAATAAGGCACAATGATTAAGTCAACAATTAAAGGAATTCATCACACTTCGTATAACCATGTAAATGATACTAACCAATATTTATTTCACATGTTCCAAACATCCATCAAAACGCAAGGAGTACAATATTAAAATCCAATACTATATTCCCAAAAATACACATAACTACAATTATCACATAATCACATATTTTGCCAAGTTATGTACTCAAACATCACCAAATTCAATTACCATAGCTCATACACACATCACAATCACAACAATGCATACACTCAATTATCACATAACTCTAATGCGACTCAATGCAAGACATGTGACTCTATGCATGTGTAACCGCAATGTGAACCCAACGTTTCACCGCTTTCCGATTCAATATCTAGAATCCAAGCCACGCTTCCGATCCGGAAAAGATCAGAGCCACTACCACGCCTATTTCCAATTAAGGATCAACGTGTGCTACATCTACCACGCCTATTTCCAATTAAGGATCAACGTGTGCTACATCTACCACGCCTATTTCCAATTAAGGATCAACGTGTGCTACCATGTAAACCCACAGTTTCACCGCTTCCACAATGAAGCCGACCATGCCATGAATGAATGTACAAATACCAACAACATATGCAATTAAGATCATCTCTACCATCTTAACATTCCACATATCCCCATAATTCAACTCTATGAATTATCCATCAATGGTACATATACACATTCATAACAAATACACCATTCACATAATATGCAATTAAGATCATCTCTACCATCTTAACATTCATAACAAATACACCATTCACATAATATGCAATTAAGATCATCTCTGCCATCTTAACATTCATAACAAATACACCATTCACATAATATGCAATTAAGATCATCTCTACCATCTTAACATTCATAACAAATACACCATTCACATAATATCTATTAGAGTCACCTTTCTAATGCTTTAAACCCCAACCCAAAATGATTCACGAGTTGAAAGTTATGAATAAAACCGTGCACGAAGGCGTTATTAAAAAGTTGTTGTTTTCTAAATTTTCCAACATAATTTTCATCTTCTTCAACCCCAAAAACTTCCATGAAATAATCTCCAAAATTATTTTATTCCTGAAACAAAGATATAGCCTTCTGTTTCAAATATCCAACGCTTCAAACGGCACTCGATTCGGACTTACGGATCAAAATTTATGACCAAAACGATTCCGACCGAAAAACATAAAAAAGGCTCGCGATTGCGACGGACAGAATGCAGAATTTTCTGCGGTTTTCATCGTTGGAGGACTTTCAGACCTCCGATATCGATTCCGTAAAAAGTCAAACGTTCAGAAAATTATAACTCATACAATACTCTAAGTATATAACGTTAATTTGCAGTTTTAACACAATCAAATCACCACAAATCAAGAATACTCATCAAAACCTAACAATTTCCACAACCATACAAAATTAGGGATTTTAACCTAAACATGCTTCTACCCATTGACCCAATCATACTAACCCATAATAATAAGAATTCCCCCTTACCTCTTCAATTTTCTGGAAACCCTAGCTCCTCTCTTGGTCTTCCCCTCTTCTCCTTACTTTTCCTCTCCTCTTTCTCTATTGTTGTCAAATGATCAAATGAATCCTAATTCTCACTCTCCTCACCTCTTATATACTAGTATTCTATTTGGGCATAAAGAGTGATATCTCTAATTTAATTAATAGGCCCAATAAGACCTAATATTTAAATATCTCTATTTAATTCAATTAAATCAAACCAACTCAATATGCACACCAAGTTAATTAATTCAATTATTTATTATTTCTCATATCAACTAAATAATTAATTAACACACCAAATTAATTAATATAATCGATTATTATACTACCTGACAACCAATTAATTAATTAACACTCCAATTAAGTAAAATAAAATATACTAATAATAATATAAGAAATAACTACTAAAATTGGGCTGTTACAATTACATTCGATGGTTTTGAGAACCAACCTGCATATTGATTTGATATTTTCATTTTAGAGAAATGGAGTGCAAACAAATATTATGCAGATGGAAAAATTATTATTTATTTATGTTTTTTGTGATTACCATTTTCAGAAAAAACAAAAAGTAAAAATAAAACATCATAGACGTGGATGAATAAAATTGTATTTTATTGATGATAATAAAGGAAAATGCCCAACAATGTTCACTTCTCCCTTAGGCATAGAAGAAGGATTTTTTCTAAAAAATAATGAAAACAAATTACTTATAATGGTGCATAATAACAGGAACATCAACAACGATCCAGTTGTGGCAAGTTTGGTCGTGTGTCACAAAGTTGGCACATGCCTCATCTTCATCACTATCTTCAATGATGGCAACTGAGTGTTGATCATCCTCATGAATGAACCCTCCATTGCAGAAACTTGGTTGCATAACCTTGACATTGGAGTTGAATGACCCTTGCTGAAATCCAAACCCTGCTTTGTTCTTATTCTCAACCACTTCTACAACGCGGCCCCACTTATCGGTGCTGCCAACATGAATAGCCTCTTGTGCATCCTTCAAAGAAGACATGGGTGCCCCCGCTTTCTTCAATTCATTAACAATAGACAAAGCTTGGAATGATGTTCCAACTTCATCCTCTGCATCAACATAAGTAAAGGATGACAAATGGCTTACCAACAATTCTTTCTATCCACCCATAACGACAAGCTTGTCGTTCATCACAAATTTTAGCTTCTGGTGCAGAGTAGATGTCACAGTGCCGACTTCATGAATCCATGGCGTTCCCAACAAATAGCTTTAGGCCGGGTGATGTCCATTACTTGAAAAAGAAAATATAAAAAACAAGGGCCATCATATCTCCCTTATTAATTGAGGTGGCAGATCTGATGGCCAAGCTTGCGCATTCCATAATCGTCCTTAGTCAATGAGCTGCAAGCTTGGTAATCAAAAGGAAAGGCTAAGATTAAAAAATTTCAAATAGATTAGATGACTAGGATGCATGCCAGTATATCACCGGAGCTCTAGCTCCGGTTGTCTTCTCTGGTGGACCTCATCGGACTAGTCGACTACCAACCATTAATAAAATGAAAAGTAAGGACACTATTTTAAAGAGAAAAGGCTCATAAGCTCGAATATGGCCTCAATTTCAACTAATTCCAAATATATTGAGAGAGATGAGGAATTGAATTTTGAGGTACACGATCTGAGTTGCTTCGGTTTGACCTCAAAGTAACTCAATCTTGTTGCATACATTGGTAGGACTTTAGACAACCAATGAACAAGTAGAATAGTGGAGATTTGAGAGAGAATCGAAGGCTTAAAGTTTTGGAAAAATCACCTTTGGGTTTCAATGATTTGGATGGATCTTGATGCAATTCCAATTGGTTCTTCCTCCTCTTGCTTGTATGTCCTCAAACAGAAATGGAATCAAGAACTTGATTTCAATGAAATCCTCAAGAAATTCTATGGTGTAGGGCTCTGAGTTGGCTTCGCAAGGATTGGGCAAGGTGTGTGTATCATTTCTGAAGCAATGCACTTGTATTTATAGGCTATGGAATTCAGTTTTGGACCATTTGAAAATTGACCAAAAATAGCAATGTTGTGCATTGGTTAATGGGAAAAGAATTAGGCCCAACCAATGATGCAATCCACTTCCAATTCATGTGCAATTGATGCTGAAGTCATCACATGGAAGCATGCAAAAAGGAATTAATCACTTGAGTGCAAAAGTTGCCAAAACAAACCAAACAAAAGAAACATGTGCAAGTCCCTCAATTATTGTCCAAATGAAGTATTCTTGGATGCTTTAGAAAGGTGATATAAAGGGAAAAAAACTTTGATGTTGAACACTTTTCCATTTGGAGCTTGGATCATGATGAATTTTGAGGTGGAAGTTGGGGAAATCAAACATGGTTAAAACATTTCTAAGTACAAAGTCAAATGACCATTTCTTCCATCTTGAATAACGTTTTCTATGCGCTTCAAATGAAAATGGTTTCTTCACAAATGTTGTAGCTATTCCATTCCTCTTCAATTTGGTCACAAATTTGACATCATTTGGATTTGGCATGAGGGATTTATGGATTTTAGAAGTTGAGGAAATTCGCTTGTTCAATGGTAATGTCCCAAAATGACCTATAATGTTTTCTCTTGGAACATGCCCTTGCAAGTTGAATTTTACATTTATCAAAGAATAAAAGTTGGATAAGACATCTTGAAATTGATCATGAAACTTGTATGCCCTTCATATCATAAACAATGAGCGAGTTATGCTTCTTGGAAGTTGAGGTTCTATATAGGGCACATACAAAATGACCTATATGTTTCACCATAAAAAATGACTTTCTAAGAAAAAATAGCTCTTGATTCTAACATGAAATTTGTTTGGAATGTCATAAACAGTAACGTTTCTCTTGGAGTCATTTTCATATGACAAAAGTTGTAGGAGATAGGGTCTAGGGAACCCTAGTTTTGACCAGTTGACTTTCTCTGCTCAACCTCCTTGAACCAACTTGCAAACTTGAGGTTCCTATGATATTTGGGACTCATGGAGAATCATATATGCATAAAATGATGTATAGTGAAGTATCCCTTGATATATTTGACCAATTGATGAAGAAACTTGTTAAGGAAGTCACACAAGATACCTAGATGAATTAGGGCTTCCAAGGCAAACAAGCTTCAAACTCTTGATCAATTCTTGATGAAATTCACAAATGAAGAACATGGGGATCCATATATGATGCTTATAACCAATGCAAACCTTTCCTTGATTGATCTTCTTATCACGAGGGTCTCAAACCCTAGTTGTGAGCTTGATAGGGCACAAGTGGATGCACACATTACCTACAAAAGAAACAAAGCTACACTAGATATATTTTTGGAATTTTGGTTAGTAAAAAATGGAAAATAGAGTATTATACAATTAAATGTGCTTGGTGATCTCCCAATGCAAACCCAATGAATGAGGGGTAAGGAGGATGCCAAGGTGTGATCCCAAAGCCAATGCAAATGATGAGATAGCATGAGGGATCTTAGGGTCAAAATTGGAGTCTTACAAAGAGACAGAGAGAGCGAGAAAATTTATTTTCCTCTAGTATTCCTCAGCCTTTCGGCGCTTGGAAGAATTTCGCCAATCAGCTCGTCATTGAGAAAGCTCAGTTGAAAATAGTTTTTGAGTCAGAGATCAGACGCATCCGAAGGAAGTATACACCATTGGCCAGTTCAGCTGATTGAGTTGCTAGAGATCTTTAGGATGATACTTTCCTTTTCTCTTGTATTTGTACTTTTGGTTTCTGGAATTGTACTCAATGCAATCCTTCCAAATTTTATGAATAAAAAGAGATTTTTATGGTCAATTCAAATGTTATTATTAATTTTTATAATTGAAGTATTTACATGTAAGGCTTTATATGTTCCTTGAAAAAATAAAATTAAAATATTTCATTTTATGCATCATTTATACAACAGGTTTCTTCAGCCTGATGTCTTATTCTTCTTCGTATTTGTATCAAAGAAGCTGACTCATCACTACGATACTCGAGCTAATCGTCAAATAAGAATGGAATATTTGGAACAGGAGAACAAAGAGCTCAATAAAGAAGTTGCCAAACTCACAGCTCTGATGGAGTTTGTCATTACTACTCAGAATCAACCATCTCTAACTCCTTCAACTCCTCCTCAAAGGACTGTCATCTCTGAGATTATTTCAACGCCAATGCATGTGATTCCTATTAGCCAGTATGCACCAGTTATGCCTGTCGGGTTCCCGTAGGGAATGCCTCCGAACTTCGTGCATGAAGGTTATGCTCCAACTTTTACTCCTATGCCAACATCTAACCTAATCATGTTTGTACCTCCTCCTGTTGTACATACTTTGCCTCGTGTTGAGGAAACGATTTATCATTTCGAGCCGTCTGAGGGGCCCGATGTTTATGATAAAATGGACGAGATGAACGCCAATTTCTAGAGATGAGAAAGGAATTGAAGACCCTGAGGGGTAAAGATTTGTTCTATAAGAGTCCTGCTAACTCGTGTTTAGTGCCCAATGTCAAAATCCCTGTAAAATTCAAGGTCTCATACTTTGAGAAGTATAAGGGAAATACTTGTCCTCCGAGTCATCTTGTAATGTACGCCCACAATATGTCTACTTAGACAGATAATGATCAACTACTCATCCATTACTTACAAGACAGTATGACCGGTGTTGCGCTTCGGTGGTATATGGGCTTAGACAGTGCTAGTGTCCATACTTTCAACGACTTGGGCGAGGTCTTCATCAAACAATACAAGTGCAACGTTGATATGGCTCTCTATCATGATCAGTTACGGTCAATGTCTCAGAAGGATAAAGAGACGTTCAAGGAATACGCGCAGAGGTGGATGGAGCTTGCTGCATAAATTAACCTACCCTTGGAGGAAAAGGAGATGACAATGATACTCCTCAAAACTATGAGTTCATTTTATCATGAGAATATGATTGCTAGTGCTCCCAATGACTTCACTAAAATGATGAACATGGGGATACGGTTAGAAGAAGGTGTCCGAGAGGGCTAGTTGTCTAATGAAGAGGCGTCTACAAGCAAGAAGTATGGTGGAAGTTTCTCCAAGAAGAAAGAGGGGGAAACCAATGCAGTGACTGTAGGGAGGCAGAAGAGGCCTCATGTGAGAAATAATTCTAGATCTCGCCAACATCATCATCAAGTATCATCAGTTATTCCAGTATTTACCAACAATTCAGCAACTCAATCAGTATCAGTTCAACAACATCAGCACCAACAACAACAACAATGTACCCACAACAATCACAACTACAACAAATATTAGCAGAATTTTGAAAGAAAGAAGGTCACTTTTGATCCCATTATGATGTCTTATCCAGAACTTAATCCTTCCCTGGTTGTCAAGAATTTGATTCAACCAAGGAATCCTCTGCATACACCCGAGCCTCTACCATGGCGGTACATGACCGATTTGCACTGTGCTTTTCATCAGGGAGCTCCCGGACATGACATTGAAAATTTCTACCCATTGAAGGGTGAGATCCAGAAGTTGATCAAGAGTGGTATGGTGTCCTTTAAGGACCACGCACCGGATGTCAAAGTTAATCCTTTTCCTGGTCATGGCAATTCTTCTATGAATATGATAGATGGTTGTCCTGGTAATTTCAGGGTTTTTGATGTTCGTCATATATGATATTCTTTGGTGGAGATACATAGAACTTTGTGCCTGATCAGTGATTGCGCGCATGACCATGATGGTTGTGTTATTTGCAGTGTCAATCCTCGAGGATGTGTGATTGTCAAGAGGGGAATTCAGAAGTTGGTGGATAAAGGTGTGATCTAAAGTCAACAGTCCAGAAATATGGCTAATGATGTGAATGTAATCGTACCAGTATTCAAGAATCTGGAGCGAGTAGTGATCCAATTTGATAGCAGTAAGAATGATAATAGATCGGTATCGCCGTTAGTAATATGGTTAACGAGCCCAATCCCGTATGCATCCGATAAAGTTGTTCCTTATAAATACAATGCTACTATGATTGAGAATGGGCAAGAGGTTCCTCTTCCCGCATCAAATTCAGTAGTGAGCATTGCAGATGTCGTTAAGGTGACTCGTAGCAGTCGTGTGCTTGGCCCAGTATCTCCGAAGGTCACGGAGGATGTTGGTAAGAAGGCAGATGTTCCTTCAGTTTATCCTGTTAACGCTCCAACTTGTCAGTCTGGTGAATTCAGCGGGTTAAAGGTTAATGATGATGATGATGATGATGAAGTTCTTTGGTTAATCAAGAAGAGTGAGTTTAATGTTGTGAAGCAGCTGCTCCAAACACCATCCAAGATCTTTGTCTTGTCATTGTTGATTAACTCTGAGGCGCATATAGAGGCTTTGCAGAAGGTGCTGGAGCAAGCCTATATTGAGCATGATGTCACAATTGATCAGTTTGATCATATTGTCTTTAATATCATTTCTTGCAGTAATTTGAGATTTTGTGATTAAGAGCTTCTTGAGGAAGGAAGAAATCACAACTTGGCACTTCACATATCCATGAATTGTAAAGAGGACGCTATGTCCAATGTTTTGGTGGATATTGGTTCGTCTTTGAATGTGCTACCAAAATCAACTTTGGCAAGGTTATCTTATCAGGGCGCACCAATGAGGTACATCGGTGTGGTGGTGAAAGCATTCGACGGTTCTTGTAAAATTGTCATTGGAGAAGTGGACCTTCTAGTCAAGATTGGTCTGAGTGAATTTCATATTACTTTCCAAGTAATGGACATTCACCAAACCTACAGCTGTTTACTGCGAAGGCCATGGATTCACGAGGCTGGTGCGTCACGTCGACGTTGCATCAGAAGCTTAAATTTGTTAAGAATGGCAAGCTCGTTGTTGTAGGAGGAGAGAAAGCGCTTCTAGTAATCCATATTTCATCATTCACTTATGTTGAAGCTGAAGAAGAAGTTGGAACTCCATTCCAAGCTTTGTCTGTAGCTAATGAAGTTCGGAAGACTGGGGCATCCATGTCTTCTCTGAAGTATGTAAGGGAAGTTGTTCAGGCTGGTGGCATCGACAAGTGGGGTCGTGTTGTAGAAGTCGTTGAGAACAAGAACAAAGTTGGTCTGGGATTTCAGAAAGGGTCATTCAACGGCAATGTCAAGTCTATGCAACCAGTTTTCCATAGCGGAGCGTTCATTCATGAAGATGAACAACACTTAGCTGCAATCGTTGAAGATGAAGATGAAAGAGACAACATCAACTTTATGATACACGGACAAATTTGCAACAATTAGGTTGTTGTTGACATTCCTATTGTAGTTTTTCGCTCATAGTAATATGTCTTATTGTTTATGAAAATCCTTCTCCTATGCCTAAGGGAGAAGTGAAACATTGTTAGGCATTTTCAAATTATCATTAATAAAATACAATTTTATTCATCCATATTTTTATGTTGTTTTTACTTTTTTCTTTTTTCTGAAAATGGTAATCACAAAAAACATAAATAAGAAATATCTTTTCCCATATTTGCATAATATTTATGTGCACTTCATATTTCTAAAATTAAAATATCAAATCATTATACAAGTTACTTCTCAAACCCATTGAACATAATGATCCTACTCCCTCTCCAAACTTTGATTTCCCTGTGTTTGAAGCTGAGGAAGAGAATGATGATGAAGATGTTCCTGATGAGTTATCCCTTTTGCTTAAGCACGAGGACATAACCATTCAGCCATTTGAAGAGCAGATTGAGTCAGTCAACTTGGGTTCTGAAGATGATATCAAGGAAGTCAATATTGGGTCGCAACTTTGTCCAAAGGTTAAGAAGGGGTTAGTTCACTTCTCCGAGAATACACTGATGTGTTTGCTTAATCTTATCAAGATATGTCAGGTCTTGATATTGATATTGATATTGTGGAGCATAGATTGCCATTGAAGCCTGAATGCCCGCCAGTTAAGTAGAAGTTGAGAAGAACTCATCCTGATATGGAAGTGAAGATCAAGGAGAAAGTGTAGAAGCAGATTGATGTCGATTTCCTATTTACCTCTGAGTATCCGCAATGGGTGGCCAATATTGTGCATATTCCAAAAAAGGACGGAAAAGTTCGTATGTGTGTTAATTATAGAGATTTGAATAAAGCCAGTCCTAAAGATGATTTTCCTCTTCCACACATTGATATGTTGGTAGACAATACAGCTAAGTTGAAAGTATTTTCTTTTGATGGACGGATTTTCCGGTTATAATCAGATTAAGATAGCACCTGAAGATGTGGAAAAGACCACATTCATTACGCCTTGGGAATATTTTGTTATCGAGTGATGCCTTTCGGTATAAAGAATGTTGGTGCAACGTACCAGAGAGCCATGACCACTATTTTCCATTATATGATGCATAAAAAGATTGAGGTCTATGTTGATGATATGAATGCCAAATCAAGGATAGACGATGAGCATGTTGAGCATTTATTAAATTTGTTCCAGCATTTGACGAAGTACAAACTCCATTTAAATCCTAATAAATGTACATTTGGTGTTCGCTCTGGTAACTTGTTGGGCTTTATTGTCAGTGAGAAGGGTATTGAAGTTGATCCTGCCAAGGTCAAAGTAATACAAGAGATGCATGCGCCCAAAACTGAGAGGCAAGTCAAAGGTTTTATCGGCCGCTTGAACTAGATTCAAAGATTTATACCGCATATGACTGTCACATGTGCTCCTATATTCAAGCTCCTTCAGAAAGATCAGTCTTGTGATTGGATCGGGGGATTTCCAGAAAGCTTTTGACAATATCAAAGAATATATGCTTGAGCCTCCAATTCTGTCTTTTCCTGTTGAAGGAAGACGGTTAATCATGTATTTGATTGTGCTTGAAGAGAGTATAGGTTGTGTTCTTGGTCATCAAGATGAATCTGGTAAGAAAGAATATGTAATTTACTACCTCAGTAAGAAGTTCACCGATTGTAAGTCTCGGTATTCTATGCTTGAGAAGACATGTTATGTTTTAGCTTGGGCCGCTAAGCGCCTGCACCAGTATATGTTAAATTATACTACATGTTTGATATCCAAGATGGATCCAATCAAGTACATTTTTGAAAAGCCTGCTTTAAATGGGAGGATTTCCCGTTGGCAGATGTTATCTGAATATGATATTGAATACCAAGCTCAGAAAGCTATTAAAGGTAGTGTCTTAGTTGGCCATTTGGCTCACCAACCCATTGATGATTATTAGTTAGTGCAATATGATTTTCCTGATGAAGAGATAGTATATTTGAAGATGAAAGATTGTGATGAATCATTGCTTAAAGAAGGTCCAGAACATGGTTCCCGTTGGGGCATGGTATTTAATGGAGCTTTTAATTTGTATGGTAATGGCATTGGGGAAGTGATTATTACTCCTCAAGGCACTCATTTTCCATTTACAGCTAGATTTACCTTCAAATGTACAAATACTATGGCTGCGTATGAAGCTTGGATTATGGGGCTCAAAGAAGCCATTGATCTCAGAATCAAATATCTTGACATCTATGGAGATTCGACTTTGGTGATTAATCCGATCAAAGGTGAATGGGAGACGAATCAACCCGGTTTGATACCGTATAGAGATTATGCGAGGAGGATATCAACTTTCTTTACAAAGGTTGAGTTTCATCATATCCCTCGAGATGAAAATCGGATGGAAGATGCTCTTTCAACATTGGCTTCCATGATCGTGGTGAAGTTTTTGAATGAAGCTCCTAATTTGACTGTGATGCGTCTTGACAGGCCAGCTCATGTGTTTGTTGTTGAAGAAATCAAAGATGATAATCCATGGTATTATGATATCAAATGTTTCCTCCAAAGTCAGGTTTACCCGTTTGGGGCATCTTTGAATGATAAGAAGAGTTTGAGAAGATTAGATGGCAACTTCTACCTGACTGGTGATATGCTTTACAAGAGAAATTTTAATATGGTTTTGCTCAGATGCGTGGATAGACACGAAGTAGGCCTATTGATGACAGAAGTCCATGAAGGTTCCTTTGGTACTCATTTCAATATACATGTTATGGGAAAAAAGATGTTGAGAGCATATTACTATTGGCTGACGATGGAATCTGATTGTTGCAAGTTTGTGAAGAAATGCCACAAGTGTCAAATTTGTGCGGGCAAGATTCATGTTTCTCCGACACTTTTGAATGTCATTTCCTCTCCATGGCCCTTCTCCATGCGGGGAATTAATATGATTGGTATGAGTGAGCCATAAGCATCAAACGGACATCGTTTCATTTTTAGAGGCTATTGACTACTTCACAAAGTGGGTTGAAGCGACATCGTATGCAAATGTGACCAAGCAAGTTATTGTAAGGTTTATCAAGAATCATATCATAATCCGGTATGGTGTTCCAAGTAAGATCATTACTAATAATGGATCTAACTTGAATAACAATATGGTGGAAGCTCTCTGCAAAGACTTCAAGATAGCACATCATAATTCTTCTCCCTACAGACCCAAGATGAACGAGGTTGTTGAAGCTGCAAACAAGAATATCAAGAAGATTATCTAGAAGATGGTTGTGACATACAAATATTGGCATGAGATGCTCCCATTTGCTTTACATGGGTACCGTACATCAGTCTGTACTTCAACAGGGGAAACCCCTTTGTCTCTTGTTTATGGGATTGAAGTTATGCTCCCCGTAAAGATTGAGATCCCATCATTTTATATGTTGATGGAAGCCAAGTTGAGTGAAGCTGAATGGTGTCAAACTAGATTTGATCAGCTCAATTTGATTGAAGAGAAGAGATTAACGACCATGTGTCATATCAGTTGTATCAGCAGAGAATGAAGAAAGATTTTTATAAGAAGGTCAAGCCTCGTGTGTTTCGAGAAGGTGACCTCGTGCTCAAGAAGATCTTATCTTTCAAACCCGATTCTAGGGGCAAATGGACTCCTTATTATCAAGGCCCATATGTTGTTATGATAACCTTCTCAGGCGGTGTATTGATTATTACAACTATGGATGGTGAAGAGTTCACTCGTCCTGTGAATATCGATGCAGTCAATAAATACTTCGCCTAAAAAAGAAAAGAACAACTCGCTAAGTTGAAAAGGCAAAAAAAGAGCGTCCCGTTGGATTGAAAACCCTAAAAGGAGGCTTAGGCAAAAATGAGCGTCTCAGCATATTCATATGCATATGCATAGCATCATGACATTTAGTTGCACATTTTGCATTTTCTTGGTGTTTCCCCGCTCTCTGGTGTTTTTACTCCCCGTAGAGTGTGTGCGTCGTCTCTCCAATAGAGTGTCGACCTTAAGCAGAAAGTTCTTATCCTTTCTAATTCCTCACCGAGTTGATCCTCGTGGAAAAGCTTTTTTCAGTTTTCCTTTCCAGTTCATTATCTGGATGCAATTAATCTCCAATTGAGTTTATTTCCTCATTGGATTGAGTCTTCTTTGATCGTTTCTCTCCTGTTTATTCCTGGCTTGAACTTTGATTTTTGAGCTTAATACCTTTGTTAAGCCATCACTTGAATGATAATAGGTATTAGTTCCTCTTACCTTTTGTTGGTTAGCTTTGTTAAACCATCACTTGGTTGTTAATTGGTAATCATTCTTTTGGTTTGTTACCTTTGTTAAGTTTTCACTTGACTGGTAGTTGGTAATATTTCCTCTTGAGCTTATTACCTTTGTTAAGCTATCACTCGGTTGGTAGTTGGTAATCATTCTTTTTGGTTCATTACCTTTGTTAAGCTATCACTTGGCTGATAGTTAGGTAATATCTCATTTTACCTGTCATTGGTTACCTGTGTTAAGCTACCACTCGACTGGTAGTTGTCAATCATTCTTTTTGGTTTGTTACCTTTGTTAAGTTATCACTTAGTTAGTAGTTGGCAATCTTTACTTTTGAGCTTATGACCTTTGTTAAGTTATCACTTGGCTGATAGTAGGTAATATTTCCTTTTACCTGTGGTTGGTTACCTTTGTTAAGCTATCATTTGGCTGGTTGTTAGTAATCTTTCCTTTTGGTTTATTACCTTTATTAAGCTATCACTTGGCTGATGGTTAGGTAATATTCCTTCCCTGGTGGAGTTGGGTTTTCCCCTTTGATGATTTTATTTCCCCGGTGGAGTCTTGCCTTTTTAAGTCTTCCCCCATTGGGTCTTTGTTTGTTCATTCTCCAACTATACATTGGTTTATTTCCAAATAATAGTTATTCCCGAGTCGAGTTGTATCCCCTGTGGAATTTTGGTTGTCCCCAGCTGGATATCCCTTTGGACTCTCTATGATTCCCTCGCGGAATTTCAGTCTTTTCTTTCCTTCAGCATTTCTTTGTCTCTCGTGGTGCTATATTCCCCTCACAGAGATCCTTGTTTGCATTCATATCATATCATAAGTATTTTTGCGCTATCTTAGAGCCAAAAATTATGTCTTTTGTATTTAAGTCTCTTCAACCCCGTCGAGACAAAGATATCAATCTTCATATCTCCAAATTGCAGAAACTTAAATAGGGCCATCTGTCATACCCTAATTTTTAACCCTAAGATCCCACATACCATTGGCATCCTTGCAGACAAACAAGGCCACATCTTGATCCATCTCCCTCTCATCTTTGGGTTTTTCTTTTGCATGGATCATCAAGCACCACTTTGTTGATGTTTTTACCTTTTTGTTTATATGTTCATTGTTTATCTAAGCACTAATCAAAATATTTCTTGTTTTCTTTAAATTTATTGTGCAAGGTAGGGCTTTTCACCAAGAGTATCAACCATGATTCCTCGGCTAGGTTTTCTTTTATTCCTCAGTAAAGTATGGCCAACCGTTGATTCTTAAGGAGGCTATCTTTCAATGCATTATCTCAACGTCTTTAAAGCACCTTTCAATCTCATTTATATCAAGAGTATATCAAAGTTTTGTTGCTTACTTCTCAAGGAAAGTCAAAGGTCCATGTGTTTATTTCCATGCATTCTTCAACAAGTTACTTCAAGCTTTAAGAATTTTAATCAAGATACATTGAAGGACACCTTATTTGAGTTACTATGATCATCCATGTACCTTAAAATGAAAGAAAAGTCCAAGTACACAAGCTTGTTCCAAGTGGTTTGACCAAAAAGTCAACATTTGAAATCAAGGTTCCAAGGATCGCAACTCCTTCAATTTTAAACATTTTTGAATTCTTCTTTTTTCATATGACTCTTCTCAACATCCTCTACAACTTCTCTTTACTTGAGAAGAGCTAATTATGCTTGGAGAATCATCAAAAGTTTGGAGACATTATATGTCATTTGTGGACTTAGTAAAATTTGAACTATTTTAAAGTGACTTTTTCTCAACTTTCAAGATTCATAACTTCTTCAATTTTCAACATTTGAGGCTTATTATTTTTGCACAATTTGATTTGTGATGCCCTCTACAATTTTTCTTCAATGATCAAGGTCAAATTATGATTGGAAGGCCATGGAAGTTATTGAGACATTACAGGTTATTTTCAGTCATTGGACACTTGAATTTTTCTAAGTTACATGATCAGTTTTTCGTGCCAACTTCAATATGACATAACTTCGTGCTCAAGCAATCAAATGCAACCTTGCTTGGAACATTGTAATATATGATATGATGTCAACACATTGCAAAAAGAATGAGACCAAAAAGCCTCCAGAGGCGTGATCCAACGCTCTGTGTTTTTTCTGATTTTTAATTTTTTTTCTTTTATTATTTTTAATTACTTTTTTTTAAAATTCATAGAAAATTCATTTTACATCCAAAAAATCCCAAGATAATTTCTAAAATTCTCTTTTATTTTTCTTCATTTGATTTTTATTTTTTCACATTTTATTGCACTAATTTTCTATTTTTCATGATCTTTCTATTTTCTCCTTTGTTTTTATTGGTTTAAAAATACTTTTTTGCATTTTTAAATTCTGATAAAATTAGTATATGTTTCTTATTCTATTTCCATCATTCCTTAATTTTCTTGGCCATTTATTTGGTGTTTCGAATGATTTTATGGATTTTTCATTTTATTTCTATTTTAAAATTCATTCAAAAATACTTTTTGTGCACTTTTATTTCATCTAATTGTATTTTATATTTGTGTGACTTTTGTGAACTTCTGTTGGTTTTGGATCATGATGGTTTGAACCATGAGTCTCATCAAACTCAATGGATCTTGGGTGTTGATGGGGTGAAAACCCTAATCCACCAAAACAGATGATGATTTTGATGATGACTTGATCAAACCTTTTGTCCAATTTGGGTGTGATTTCTCTGATCCCCTTCTTCTCCATCTCTTTCTTTTTCCCTTTGATCAATTAGATAGCTTGTGTCCATCCTACTCATGATGTGTGGATTGGTACTTGATGAACTTTCATCATTTAAGGTACTTTGGATTGATGCATAAGTTTGTCCTAAGTGTCATGAAGTATGGATTGAAGTAATGGGCCATCCTCCTAGCCTTTGTGCTTGATCATTTCCTTTTTTTTCTTTTTGTGTGGCATGACATTAATGATTTACATATAATTTCTCTAGCATGTATTAACACTAACATTATTATTGACCAGCCTCGGATAGTTGTGACTTCTAAATAAGTTCAATTACGATTGCTTAACATAGCACTAAATTTTTCCCAAGAGCAAAAAGCATTTTTATAAGTGAGATTGTAAGTCTCCTAGTCCTCATGGTATTGTGTGAAAATATTTCTCCCTTTTCATTTATGAGAACTAGTTGCATACTTGTTGATTTTTACCCAAGTTGGAGCCCTTCTCATAATGATGGATTGGTTCATGTTTTCATGCTTGTGGGTGAATAGTTGAGTGTTCTCCAAAGAATGACCATACCATCTTTCGTTTTTGTATTACTAACATTTTATCGTATTAAATTTTACTTTATGCTCTTTATTTTATCCATTTACTTTATACTTTATTTTTAGCATCTCATATCATATTATTTGTGATTATGTTACTTGTTCTTTGTCTATTTAGACTTTTCTTTCATTCCTTGTAAATAAAACATTAATAAAGAAAAAAAAACCTAAATTTTTTATTCTCTTGGTTTATGGACTTGAGGTTACTATCCTTAGAATTTGTTATGGAGTTACGGACTTAGAGGTAGGACTTTGACCTTTGCTTTGGGAGATAGTGATTTTAGACCTTGGGATTCATCTGGTACCTTTGACTTTGGACTTCTTTTGGAGACTTGGTTGAGTTACTTTGGTTTCATCTGATACATGATTATTCTTTGCTTATTTGGCTTTCTTAAGGCTTAAATCCAAAGGAGGGAATTCTTTCTAGACTTATGTCATAAAGCTTGCTATCTCTTGGTTAGATCTTTCCTCCCTAGCTTTTACTTTATGCTCTAGGATAGTCTCTTCTCCTCCTCCCCTTCTTTAATTTTCAAATCTCCTCTCTCTTTTTTTCAAAACATTCTTGTTTTCAAACTTGAACCACTTTCTTAACAAACCTTGACTTTTATAAAGTGATTTTAAAAACCTTTTCTTAGTAAATTCTAATCCATCTTAAGCATATTCAGACCAATTTCAAAATACTAAAAAATGCATAACTCGTTGAAATCATTTTTGTGCCCTTTGTGCACTTTTCCCTTTAAAACTTTTTTCTCAAAGTTTAGACATGATTCATTTCCATAGTTGAGATATAATTCTCATATCCCCATAACATTGATGATAATTCTTTTCCATGTGCGAGAGCTAGTTGCATACTTATTGATCCTTATCCAAGTTGGAGCCTTTTTCATGATGATGCAAAGTTCTCATACTTGCGGGTGACTAGTTAAGTATTCTCCTTAAAATGACAAAGTGTCTTTTCATTAAAAATTAATCAAAACAAATATCTTTGTTAGTTTTACCACGAACTATGAGGTTTTGATCCTCCATTGCACTTTGTTGGTACATAGGCATGAGACTTCAAAGAGTCTTGGCAAACACAAAAACTAGAAAAAAAAACATTTCTTTTCCCATATCTCCAATCTTTTGCAAACAACACCCTTTTTCAAACTAAAATATACATATTTTCAAAGAGGTTCCCATGGAGTACCATGGATGTTTAGGGTGCTAACACCTTCCCTTTGCATAACTAACCCCCGAACCCTTATCTCTTTTTTATTAGTTTTGTTTTAAAACTTCTTCGGGTTTTATTTGTACTTTTTCCCTTTTTATTTGGAAATTATAAAAGCGCGATGGCGACTCTTTCTTTATGATTTAAGTTAATCAATAGATTAATCTCAAAAATGTTAC
Organism: Lathyrus oleraceus; assembly: GCF_024323335.1. Lineage (NCBI taxonomy): Eukaryota > Viridiplantae > Streptophyta > Magnoliopsida > Fabales > Fabaceae > Lathyrus > Lathyrus oleraceus. Next base: position 582,310,382 of record NC_066583.1, on the reverse strand, counting down.
CGCTACAGGAACTATTATTGTTGGGTTAATGCATGCATTGTTTATTATCGGGAGGGGAGTTTAAACATTATGTCGTCATCGCATTCACGTGTTGTAAGATGCATTCATTATGTTGCTATTGTTGATGAAAGGGGCAAGTTGCAATCGGAGCACGGTGGATTAGTGACTTGTCTCGAATTCGAGCAGGGTGAACCCGATTCCTCAGGTAACCAATTGATGACGATATGGTACCACATGCATATGAGTCTGGTTGAAGTTGTGAGTGTCATTGCATAATTTAAATGATGGATATGTGATTGCTTTGTGTATAATGATGAGTTGGGTGTAAGGCTGATGTTGTGTGATTGTTGTTGATTGTGTAGTAGTTGAATTCAACCTAGCAGCTTATGTCGTTAATTTATTTATGTGAATTCTCACCCCATTTGCTTTGACATTGTTTTGCTTCTGTTGCTGATTAAACTACTGTTATGTTGTTTAACTGCTGATAGTTTACCTTGTGAACAAAAAGGACAGATATATGTTTTAGCCAAAATTTGCCAAAGGGGGAGTTTGTTGATTCTAAGTGTTGGCAGCAATTTTGGTAAAACAAAGAATGTTCACTAGATGTCATGTGTGATGTCTTAACATGAGATATCCTATGTACCTGCTGGAGTTCAAGAACATGTGCATGCAGGATTATTTCAGAATGCCACATACAATGACAAGGCTTCTGATATTGGATGTACCTGCTGGAGCTTAAATGAAAGACATGTTCATGCAGGATTGTTTCAGATGACATACACAATGTCATGGCATCTGATATGGCTGTACCTACTGGAAGTTATAAAAGGAATTATTGGATTATGCAGGATTTTTCCAGGATGTTAGACCCGATGTCATGACATCTTGTACACAGAACATTCAGTATGAATGTCTGGAGTTTTGTGATTGCACAATTAATGGCAATCTTTGGATGATTGAAGATATGGCTAGCTGGCGCATTCAATCATGGATTACAACCAGATTTACTTATTTTCCAAGGAGATCTATACAGCTGTTATAAAAAGATTTGATTGGAAAATAGATTTAGGGTTTTCAAGATGTCCAAGCCCAGTTGAAAGCTTCTATAAAAAGGGACTTAGAAAACCTGTTTGAACACACAACCAAGACTGAGCGAAATATAGAGAGAGAGCTAGGGTTTGTGTCTGTTTAGTCGTAAGACTTATAGGTCATTCAAGTCATCCATTGATGATTGAATTGGACTGATTTGTGGTTGTAATTTGTCACTCTAAAGCTGTTAAGCAAGAGTGTGTGTCTTCTTGATCAAAGCTTTGAAGCAAGATCAAGAGTGTGTCTTCTTGATTGAAACTGTGAAGTAAAATCAAGAGTGTGTAATTGAAAAGTATTTTCTTTTCACAAGGGATTGTTGTTTAAAATCACTGGTGTGTGATTGTAGGGAAGTGAGTGGGTTCTCATATCTAAGAGTGCTTAGGTAGAAATTGCACGGGTAGAGATTAGGTGATAAAGACTGTAACTTGTTGAAGTGTACGGAGAGTCTTTGAACTAATTCTATTTTAGTGAATTTCCTTCCTGGCTTGGTAGCCCCCAGACGTAGGTGAGTTGCACCGAACTGGGTTAACAATTGCTTGTGTTATTCGCTTTACCATTCTGTTTTTGTTTATCCATTGTGTATTACCAGATATTAGTGTCGTGACATTACCTTCGACATCTTATATCTGATACCAGAATTTCAATTGGTATCAGAGCAGGCATCCTTCTCTGGTTCTGGGTGAGATCTAGGGGCAATACTTTCTGGTACAATGGAGAGAGATGGAGGATTTGTTCATAGGCCACCAATTTTGGATGGTTCTAACTATGACTATTGGAAACCTCGAATGGTAGCGTTTCTGAAATCCCTTGATAACAAGGCTTGGAAAGCTGTGCTAACAGGATGGGTGCATCCTGTCATGACTAAAGAAGGAGAAGCCACCACTGAGAAGAAGCCTGAAGAACAATGGTCCAAGGAGGAGGATGATCTTACTCTTGGAAACTCTAAAGCCTTGAATGCAATATTCAATGGGGTAGACAAGAATATTTTCAGGCTGGTAAATAATTGTGAAGTGGCCAAAGATGCTTGGGACATGCTCAAGACCACTCATGAAGGCACCTCCAGGGTAAAGATGTCTAGACTTCAGCTGCTCACCTCCAAGTTTGAAAACTTAAGGATGAAAGAAGATGAAAACATTCATGAATTTCACATGAGTATCCTTGAGATTGCTAATACTTCAGGAGCCCTGGGAGAGAAGATGACAGATGAAAAGTTGGTAAGAAAAATACTCAGGTCACTCCCTAAGAGATTTGCAATGAAGGTGACTGCCATAAAAGAGTCTCAAGACATCTCCAACATGAGGGTAGATGAACTAATTGGTTCCCTCCAAACCTTTGAGATGGGATTGAATGATGGAACTGAAAAGAAAACCAAGAGCATTGCCTTCAGTCAAGATATGGAAAAAGAGTGGGCCAATGAAGTTGCAATGCTGGGGAGACAGTTTAACAGATTGTTAAAGAAAATGGATGTAAGATCCAAGGCAAATGTCAAGAACATCTCATCTGACATCAGCAATGGAAGAAGAGTAAGGTCAGAAGAGAAGCCCAAAGAAGAAAAAGAAGTAAAGTGCTATGAATGTGATGGGTATGGACACATTAGAACAGAATGTGGAACCTACCTCAAGAAGCAGAAGATGAGTCTTGTTGCCACCTGGTCAGATGAGAGTGATACAGAGGAGGCTGTAAATCTTGTGACTGCTTTGACAGGAAGATGGGGATCTGATGAAGACTCAAGTGATGGTGAAGTAACCTTTGAGGAATTGGCCTCTACCTACAGAGAGCTGTGTCATAAAAGTGTAGAGCTGAGCAAGCAGGTCTTAAACCAGAAGAAAGAAATAACTCAACTTGAAAATGAGAAGGTAGAATACTTGGAAACCATCTCCAAATTGAAAACAGAAGTTGTGACTCTAAAGGTCAAGCTAGATGAAAGTCAACAAGTTGAGAGGCAGAAGATAGTACAACTGGAGAATGAAAAGGCAGAACATGTGGAAACCATCTTCAAGCTAAAAATTGAAGTCATACTCTTAAATTCAAAATTAGAAGAGACAACCAAGTATGTAAGGATGCTAAACAATGGATCTGACTCCTTAGACAAGATTCTCCAAACTGGACTAATCACAGGAGCCAAATATGGAATAGGGTACCATAAATCTAAGGCTGAAAGTAGTTACACTGGTTGCAAACCTCAAGCTAAACCTAAATGCAGCAATAGTAAGAGCAGTCCTAAGATGTCACATGATATGTCACATCATCAGAAGAGAAAACAGCAGAAAGGCAAACACCAAAGATGGAGATGCCATTACTATGGGAAATTTGGACACTCAAGGCCCTTCTGCTATAAGCTGTATGGTTACCCTACCCCTGTTCATCAACAGACTCACTATCAACCCAGACCCAAACAGCACAGGCCTATCAACAAGAAGCAATGGGTTCCTAAGACTAATGTTACAAGTCTAATAGCTCACAAAGAAGAGTGGTATTTTGATAGTGGATGCTCTAGACACATGACTGGAAACTCAGACTTGATAACTAATCTTCACCCTCATGACTTAAGCTATGTAACCTTTGGTGATTGAGCAAAAGGTGAAATAAAGGGGATAGGCAAGCTTGAGTGCCCTGGAGCTCCTAAACTTGACAATATTCTACTGGTCAAGGGCTTGACTTCAAATCTAATAAGCATCATCCAGTTAGGGGATCAAGGTCTGAATATCATCTTCACTAAAACTGAATGTTTGATTGTTAACAAAGACAGTGAAGTAATTATGAAAGGAATCAGGACCAAAAACAATTGCTACATGTATGACCCCTCTAAGATGAGTACAGTTGCGAGAAGAACCTTCAAGGGAAATGAAAAATGGCAGACAAGGATGTTACACCAGAAGCTAAGACCTAACCTCAAGGAAGAGAAGGTCATGATGTCCCAAACACCTGAAAAAGGGGAACATATGACTGGTGGTATGCAGTCTGAAGTTAGTGAGAGCTTTGCTGGAACTGAGACACAAGGGACTATGTGTGCAAGGAAAATTGAGATAGAAAAGATATCAGATGAAAGCAACAATTCTCAACCAGGTTGGATGAAACTACTGATAATTATATACAATGCCACACTCGATGCTATGACATTGTATTATGACAACCTGTATGGTACACCTATGTCCAAAGATCATATTCAGCACAGCTGGACCAAGTACATTATTTGCTTCCATCACTCATTTAGAAAATATGTGGAAAACAAACTCATAGTTCTACAACATGAAATGCAACTAACTAACAAGACTGCAAGGGATTTGTATGATGTCCAACTGAAATATGAAAGGGGGAAATTAGGGGTTTGGTTTCTTGAGAAAATATGGCAATTAATGTGGAGTGGAAAAGGTAACAAAAATATTGTCCCAATGAAAAGAAAAAGCCACATTAATAATGAATCATCTCCTAGTATTGGAAATAGTATCTATTTCATTAGCACACTCTGCCTGAACACAATTCTTTCCATCTTCATCAAACTACTCAGAGAACCTCTGCTAGGGCAAAGAAACTTTTCTCAAAAGTTCAACAACATGTCTCAACATCCATCAACATCCAGCTCAAAACCCTTTCATACAAGAACTTCCTCCATGGAATTTTTAGATGAAGATTTTATGGACGTGACTCCTCTGCGTATAATACCAGGTGATATCCCAGGTTCCCCTTCCATGGCTGGAGCTAAGCAAGGTAACACTCCTGAAAAATCTCCTGATAAAGAGGACATGCACTTTACTGATCGCACCATAAGAAACCTAGTTACTAGGATACTGAATGAAGAACATGGAGTAAAGGATATTTTTACCCCTTTGTCCAGAAGGGACCCCTCTCCTGAGGTGGAAACCCAAGCTAAGAAAGATGATGACTCATCTAAGACAGAAAAGGAAGTTGCTGCTGAAGGACTATGTTCTCTTGGAAAAAACTTACCTAGCATGTCCCTTGATACTGCTCAGGATATTGAGGAAGAAAGGTCTGAGGAAGAAGATGACACTTTGGTCAATCTTGTGAAAACCAGTGTAGCTAATAAACTGAGAAAAAGGAAGAGTATGGCTGAGATAAAGACAGCTAGGAGAGAGAAAAAGGTTGCTGGTATAGGTCCCTCCAAGTCTTGGAGTAAAGTAGAGGTCAGGAAGAGGAAAGAAAGTGAGAGTTGTGAATCTGATAAGGATGTCGAATACGATGTCTCAGACATCCCCCCTGTTAAAAGGAAGTCTGTAAAGAAGTCTCCAAACAAAGTGGTTGCTGTTCATCTTGACAATATCTCTTTTCACGTAGAAGATGGTGCTGCCAAATGGAAGTTTGTGACTCAAAGAAGGGTAACAGTTGAAGGAGAATTGGGAAAAGAGGCAAGTGAAGTAAAGGAAGTCATGGAGTTAATTAAGGCTGCTGGTCTTATGAAAACTGTGACTGCTCTGCCTCAGTGCTATGAGGGGTTGGTCAAAGAATTCATTGTGAACATCCCTGAGGAGATTTATGAAAGAAGCAGCAGGGAGGTCTGCAAAGTTTTTGTAAGGGGTAAGTGTGTGAAACTTTCACCTACCATCATCAAGTTCCTAGGGAGAGGAACTGATGGAGGAGTAGATCTAAAGACCACAGACAATGAGGTCTGTAGAATTATTACAGCTGGCCAAGTTAAGGAATGGCCTAGTAGGAAACACCTATCAGCTAGTAAGCTCACTGTTAAATATGCCATTCTGCACAAGATTGGTTCAGCAAATTGGGTTCCTACTAATCATGTCTCTACCATCTCCATTGTCCTTGGAAGAATCATTCATGCTATTGGAACCAAGATAAACTATGATTTTGGCAAATTTATATTTGATCAAACCATCAGACATGCTTCTACAAATGCTGTGAAATTACCTATTGCCTTCCCTTCCCTTATGTGTGGCATTATCCTGAGCCAACAACCAGGCATACTCAATACAAATGACATGCCAAGCAAAAGAAAAACCCCTCTATCCATTCATTATAAGCTGTTTGAGGGAAGTCATATAAATGATGTTGTTATGACATCTGTCAGAAGAGAGCCTGCATCTCAAGGAAGCCTAATTGATCAATTGAAAGATACTTGCAAGGAATTGGAGAAGGGTATGAAGGTGGCAAAGGCAAGAAAAGAAGCTTTGGAAGCTCTTATTTGTAGCCTGGAAAAGGAGGAGTTAGAGAAGGCTGGTAAGGATTCAGATGGAAAAGCACAATCCAGTGGCAGCTCTGGAAGCTCTGAGGGTTCTGAAGATGAAGATGAAGGTGAAGGTGATACTTCTTCTTCTGATTAATGGTTCCTGCCTGAATTGAAGACTGGGAGGTGTGGTGGAAGCTGGGCTGCTGTTTGGAAGGCTGTTGCCCTTACTGTATGTATTTTGTGGCAGTCCTTATTGATGCCTGTTATGTAATATTCAGGGCTCTTAAAGAGTTCCTTGGATTTGTTCATTGTCTCAGCTTTCAGCTGTGTATAATGATGGTTTGTACTTCCTGAATATTTTGTTTTAACATGCTTAATGTTATAACATCTGATCTAACATTCTCTGCTAGGCTAATAGACATTTATTTTGTCTAATTGGTCACCTTTGGTCAATTTTGACTAAAAAGGGGGAGAAGTGCTTGATATGGAAGCTGTTGTGGAAGTTGTATGTGGCTGGACAGAAGGACAGCTATTATTGAAAGGAGTGCACAGGGGCTAAAATAGAATGTAATTCTGTTTGTTACAGATGTCAAAAAGGATGTCTGATATGGTGCATAAGTGTTGATGATGAAGCAGATGTCAGTATGACATTCTGGCTGGTACATGTACTGGAGTTCAGTAGCTGTTATGTTTGTTGTATGCACAAATTTAGGGGGAGAAGAAGTACCCTTGTGCATTATGCATTTGTGTGTCTTACTAGTTGCATCCATAACTAGTAATTCTGTTTGTTGCACAGATTTAGGGGGAGGAGAAGTACCCTTGTGCATGTGTGTATTACTAGTAGCCATAGCTAGTAATTGTTTTGCTTCTTCTGCTGATTAAACTACTGTTATATTGTTTAACTGCTGATAGTTTACCTTGTGAACAAAAAGGACAGATATATGTTTTAGCCAAAATTTGCCAAAGGGGGAGTTTGTTGATTCTAAGTGTTGGCAGCAATTTTGGTAAAACAAAGAGTGTTCACAAGATGTCATGTGTGATGTCTTAACATGAGATATCCTATGTACCTGCTGGAGTTCAAGAACATGTGCATGCAGGATTGTTTCAGAATGCCACATACAATGACAAGGCTTCTGATATTGGATGTACCTGCTGGAGCTTAAATGAAAGACATGTTCATGCAGAATTGTTTCAGATGACATACACAATGTCATGGCATCTGATATGGCTGTACCTACTAGAAGTTATAAAAGAAATTATTGGATTATGCAGGATTTTTCCAGGATGTCAGACCCGATGTCATGACATCCTGTACACAGAACATTCAGTATGAATGTCTGGTGTTTTGTGATTGCACAATTAATGGCAATCTTTGGATGATTGAAGATATGGCTAGCTGGCGCATTCAATCATGGATTACAACCAGATTTACTTATTTTCCAAGGAGATCTATACAACTGTTATAAAAAGATTTGATTGGAAAATAGATTTAGGGTTTTCAAGATGTCCAAGCCCAGCTGAAAGCTTATATAAAAAGGGACTTAGAAAACCTGTTTGAACACACAACCAAGACTGAGCGAAATATAGAGAGAGAGCTAGGGTTTGTGTCTGTTTAGTCGTAAGACTTGTAGGTCATTCAAGTCATCCATTGATGATTGAATTGGACTGATTTGTGGTTGTAATTTGTCACTCTAAAGCTGTTAAGCAAGAGTGTGTGTCTTCTTGATCAAAGCTTTGAAGCAAGATCAAGAGTGTGTCTTCTTGATTGAAACTGTGAAGTAAAATCAAGAGTGTGTAATTGAAAAGTATTTTCTTTTCACTAGGGATTGTTGTTTAAAATCACTGGTGTGTGATTGTAGGGAAGTGAGTGGGTTCTCATATCTAAGAGTGCTTAGGTAGAAATTGCACGGGTAGAGATTAGGTGATAAAGACTGTAACTTGTTGAAGTGTACGGAGAGTCTTTGAACTAATTCTATTTTAGTGAATTTCCTTCCTGGCTTGGTAGCCCCCAGACGTAGGTGAGTTGCACCGAACTGGGTTAACAATTGCTTGTGTTATTCGCTTTACCATTCTGTTTTTGTTTATCCATTGTGTATTACCAGATATTAGTGTCGTGACATTACCTTCGACATCTTATATTTGATACCAGAATTTCATGAAGAGGCTGATGATTTATGGGATAACGCGCATCATATATTTGAAGGTGATGGTACTAAAATCACATGGACTGCGTATATAGCTACATTCTTGGAGAAGCATTTTCCTAATAAAGTGCGTAGTAAGAAAGAGATTGAATTCCTTGCACTGAAATAATGGAGTTTGATTATTTGTGAGTATACTACCAAGCTTGAGGAGCTTATGAAATTTTGCCCATAATATAATGTTGGTACTGCTAAGGGGTCTAAGTGTATTAAATTCAGGAGTGAATTACGACTAGAGATAAAGCAGGGTATCAGATATCATGAGATTCTCCAGTTTGATGTACTTGCGAACAAGTGCCAGAATTATTATGAAGATTGTAGAGCCCATTTAACTCACTACAAAAGTCTTAGTGAAAAGAAAGGGAAGGGACAATTTTGAGGAAAGTTATATGTGACTCATGTTGACAAAGAGAAAACAAAAAGCTACATTTGAGAAGAAGCCAATTGGGGAGGAGCTTTTGCTTCAGTCCAGTTACAGGTATGGTGTGATAGGTCATCGTGCCAATGAGTACTTCAGTGTTGAGAAGAAGTGTCACAAGTGTGGGAAGACATGGCACCTCATTGTCGCAACCTGAAAAATACAGTGTGCGAAAAAACAACCGGCGAAAGAAAATGACAGAAGAGTCGCCACCGTGCGTTATTTATCCCAAAGGAGGGAAAGGAAACGCTCGAAGTAAACCTGGAAAAAAGGAAAGGACAAGACAGGGTCTCGCAACCAAATCTTGGGTTCGGGAGTCGATTATGAGAATGGAAGGTATTAGCACCCCTACGCATCCGTAGTATTCTACGGGATCCACTTTTGTAGTTCTTGTCTAAAGGGTGTGGGTTTATCTAATGTGTTATTTACTAAAAAAAAGGGGTCGAAAGAAAATGACTCGCGCGGATGTCGCATCCACTGCATACGTATCTCATCTGAATATGAGAATCAGAGTCTTCGTAGCTCGGCTGACCTATGGGTTTGGGGGATGTGTGCTCGCTAAGACATCGCGTCTTATGCCTACGTATCTCATCTGGAATGAGAATCAGAGCAAGCCGTAGTTCGGCTAACTACGGGGTTAAGGATTATGTTTTGGGTGAACGACGTTACTACGCAATCTACCGGATGCTCGACCTTTGGAGACTTACTCGCCTGTAGTAGAAGGAGTACATGTGTGTTTAGGAGAAGATAAATCAATGAAGGGTTAGGGTTTGGGATGCTCATGCGAAAAGGCAGTCCTTGCCGAAGGAACCGCGCTACCTGCGGGGATACGAACACATACAAAACAAACATGTATAAAGTAAATGTGCCAACAAGGCAATCAGAATAAATCTCCCAAATGGTATCCCACAAGCAAAGTGGAATATCCAACGAGCTATCCCTGCAAAAGTCATGTGAGCCTTCACAAAAACTCAACAAAAGGGTTAGTGAAACAAGATAAGGATTAGGAGAAAACATGCTATGACAAACGTAAGTCAGATTAGAGCAAAACAGTATGGTTTTTCATGGATAACAGTATGGTTTCAGAAACCTCAAACCCTGTGGCATACATTTCAAAAATTAAACGATTAAGCATTCAAGGCATTATTTATACATTCATACATAATTATGAACCCGTGGGCAAAAACCTAATGAAATTCATCCATCATACCTCAAACATTCAGAGTATTCAACTTCAAAGCACAAAGGTAATGGGAATAAGGGCAAACCTGATTGGAGAGATCGGTTGAAATCAAATGGCACGGCTGGATTTGCAAACCAATGTTAGGGTTTGCTTGAGCTGAAAGTGTGTGAGTCAGAATGAACCTTTCAGAGTTGCCTGGAGGTTGCTCTGAACTCTGTTAGCTCTTCTCTCACTATCTTTTTCCCCAGGGTTCTTCTCTCACTATCTTTTTCCCAGACAGGGTAATAGGAATATAATGACCTTTTGTTTCACTGAAACTCTGAATTTATAACCTGATTTTTGTGGACCTGTGGGCTCAAATGAGAGAGGTCCAAGTCCAAGATTTTTTCTTTTATTTTTTTATTTATTTATTTATTTATTTATTTATTTACTTTTTCGTTTTCCATTTTTTTTTTCGTTTTCCATTTTTTTTTCCGTTTCTTTTTTCGTTTTTTTTTTCATAACACGTGGGCTTTGCCTAGCGAGCATGACAGCTTATGAACAAACCTTTGCTCCTTCAAGATTAACGTTTTGACTGACGAATGGACCCCTGTTGGCAATAACTCAAGTCTTTCCCTTGTGTTGACTGATCACCCAGATAGGACCCACAAAGTGTCTTGGATGATATTCAAGCTTCTTGGATCTAATTCCGATTGACATGATGAAATGCAATATGAAATGTTAAATGACCTAAAAATGAATGCATGAATGAGGGGGGCTAATTTTGGGGTATTACAGCTGCCCCTATTCAATCAACTGGAGACCTGGAAAGAAGATAGCAGCGGCTTTCGTGCTTTCGAGGTATCAATGGATTGAATACAATAAAAGCCCGAAAATTTGCACTGAAGTGAAGTGAAGTAACAATGCCTGTCAGAATCGGCAAAGAGGTGGTCTTGAAAGTAGAATCCGTCTGGTACGGTGAGAGTCAGTCTGAATACCAAAAAAGAATGTTAACCTGGATACCAAAATAAATGGTAACACAGAAATAACCATGGCCTGAATGCCGCTCATCAGTTTGAATACTGGAAATGACTTAGATCTGAACATCGGGAGATATGAGATTATTAATATCGGGAGATATGAGATTATTAAAATCGGTCTGAACACCGAGAGGCTGGCCTAAATGCCACAAGTTGCATCGACCTGAACGTCGGAAACTTCTTCGATCTGAACATCGGAAAATTGGCCTGAATGCCACAAGTTGCATCGACCTGAACGTCGGAAACTTCTTCGATCTGAACGTCGGAAAATTGGCCTGAATGCCACAAGTTGCATCGACCTGAACGTCGGAAACTTCTTCGATCTGAACATCGGAAAACTGGCCTGAATGCCACAAGTTGCATCGACCTGAATGTCGGAAACTTCTTCGATCTGAACATCGGAAAACTGGTCTGAATGCCACAAGTTGCATCGACCTGAACGTCGGAAACTTCTTCGATCTGAACATCAGAAAACTGGCCTGAACGCCACAAGTTGCATCGACCTGAACGTCGGAAACTTCTTCGATCTGAACATCGGAAAACTTCTTCGATCTGAACATCGGAAAACTGGCCTGAACGCCACTTCGGTCTGAATACCAGAAACTTCATGCCTGTCAGCATCGGCAGAAATAGGGAACGATAATAGAGGCGGCGCATGGGCCAATGACACTTGTTGGGGATAACAAAGGTAAGTCATGAACAATCTTTAGTCTGAGTACTGGAAACAACTTCTGGCTTACCACTTGGGATACCGAGAATGTTTTATGCTTACATGCGTATGTTTGAATTTTTCAATGGCGTAATGCTCCATGAAAGTGGAAATGCTACGCGATTTAGGAGGATGCAATGCAATATGATTCTACATGCAGGGATGCGAAATGCTGGGTAGAATGCCAAGCTGAGGCAAGGGGATCTGCTGGGGAAATGATCACCATCTTCTGGACCCTGGCAAGGCTGCTGGAGATGCATAGCGCAAAGAATTCTGTGAGGAAATGACCCGCCACACGGTGTTCTAGCAATGACGAAATACCGAGATTCTGACTGGGGAGAGAACGACACTGAAAACCTGCTGTTGGGGAAAGCGATAGTGGTTCTGGCAACCACGATCTGCGAGAGATGACTCAGCAGGGATAAGATACCGAATTCGTCTATTGGTGGAAAACATTCACGATCATCTGCAGGGGATTTTAAGGAAATGCCCCGAGGGTACCTGTTCTGAATAGACGATCCAAAGCACTTAAAATTTACAGCAATTTTAAATGTTTATTAAGCATGTACATGTAAAGCTCTTATGTGTCATGATGCAATGTTTATCAAAAAATTCGGACGTCATTTTTGCAAACAAAACAGAAAAATGAAAATGAAAACAGAGATATACTGAATAACATGATTGAATGATTGAACGGCCTCTGAATAGGCATTTACATCAGGAAGCAATCCCTGGAAAGAGGTAATCGCACAACAGATAAAAACAGAAATTAATCTAATGGCAATGTGAAATGGATTTCTATTGGGTTCCAATTCTGCTATGACTTGCTCGTCTTCAAGATCCTCCAGATGATCAGCTTTCTGAAAGAGTGATTGGACTGTTTCCTATCCTTCAAAAGTTTCCAGTCATTGACACGAGATGAGATTCAGAACTACTCAGATCGCAGTCATTCGCTTAATCCTTAACTTTTGCCTGGATTGCCCTTTTTGGGTTTTCAATCCACCGGGATACCCATTTTTTGCCTAAGTTGCCTTTTCAGGTTTTCAACTTACCGGGTGTACAATCTTTTCACTTTTAATCCCTAATTTTTGCCCGAACCTTTTTCATTTTCTTGGTTCGCCGGGATGCCCATTTTTGCCTGGACTACTCTTTTTATTGTCCAGCGGGTCTATTTCATGCGAAGTATTTTTTAACTGCGTCTGAGTTCACCGGGGAAGTGAAGTTTTCACCATCCATCGTTGCAAGCATTAAGGCCCCACCATCAAAAACCTTGGTGACAATATACGGTCCATCATAGTTAGGAGTCCACTTGCCCCTGTGATCTGTCTGAGGAGGAAGGATCCTTTTCAACACCAAATCTCCGACCTGGAAGCATCGAGGATGCACTTTCTGATCAAAGGCTCTCTTCATCTGACTTTGATACAACTGCCCATGACAAATGGCTGCCATTCGCTTCTCTTCGATAAGACTCAACTCATTGAACCTTGTCCGAATCCATTCAGCTTCGTCTAACTTGACATCCAACAGGACTCTTAGAGAAGGAATCTCCACTTCAACAGGTAGGACTGCTTCCATACCATACACAAGGGAGTAAGGGGTTGCCCCGGTCGATGTACGTACTGAAGTACGGTACCCATGCAAGGCGAAGGGTAGCATCTCATGCCAATCTCTGTACGTAACGACCATCTTCTGCACAATCTTCTTTATGTTCTTATTTGCCGCTTCAACAACACCGTTCATCTTAGGGCGGTAAGGGGAAGAATTGTGATGCTGAATGTTGAAGCTCTGGCACAACTCCTTCATCATTTTGTTGTTGAGATTAGAACCATTATCAGTAATGATTCTTTCGGGAATCCCATAGCGACAAATGATTTCTTTCTTGATGAAACGGGCAACCACATGTCTGGTGACATTCGCGAATGATGCTGCTTCGACCCACTTGGTGAAATAGTCGATGGAAACAAGGATGAAGCGATGCCCATTGGAGGCGGTCGGCTCAATCTTTCCAATCATATCGATGCCCCACATAGCAAAAGGCCACGGCGAAGACATCACATTCAAAGGATTTGGCGGCACATGCACCTTATCAGCATAAATCTGGCATTTATGGCACTTCCGAGCATATTTGAAACAATCAGATTCCATGGTCATCCAGTAATAACCTGCTCTCAACAATTTCTTAGCCATTGCATGTCCGTCGGCATGAGTACCGAAGGAGCCTTCATGAACTTCCTGCATTAACATGTCTGCTTCATGTCTGTCCACGCATCTGAGGAAAACCATGTCGAAGTTCCTCTTATACAGAACATCGTCTTTGTTCAAGAAGAAACTGCCTGCCAATCTTCTCAAAGTCTTTCTATCATTGTTGGATGCCCCTGCAGGGTACTCTTGATTCTTCAGAAAGCACTTGATGTCGTGATACCAGGGCTTGTCATCAACTATCAGTTCAGCAGCAAACACATACGCGGCCCTATCAAGGCGCATCACGTCGATCTTGGGAGCATGGTTCCAACGGATCACCGTGATCATGGAGGATAGAGTAGCAAGAGCATCTGCCATCTGGTTCTCATCACGAGGTATATGATACAGCTTTACTGTTGTGAAGAAAGTCAACAGTCTTCTCGTGTAATCTCTGTAGGGGACAAGAGTAGGCTGGAGAGTGTTCCAATCACCATTCACTTGGTTGATTACCAGAGCTGAATCTCCGAAGATGTCCAAAGTCTTGATTCTCAAATCAATGGCTTGCTCAATACCCAAGATACAGGCTTCATACTCAGCTTCATTATTGGTGCACTCGAAAGTCAGACGAGCGGTGAAAGGCATGTGGGCACCTTTCGGAGTTGTAATGACAACACCAATTCCACTTCCTCTGGCGTTGACGGCCCCATCAAACATTAAAGTCCACTTTTCGTCTGGATTAGGTCCCTCTTCAACAACTGGCTCTTCACAGTCTTTCATCTTGAGGAACATGATGTCTTCATCTGGAAAATCAAACTTCATTGGCTCATAATCTTCAACCGGCTGTTGAGCAAGATAGTCTGACAGAATACTCCCCTTGATGGCTTTCTGGGAAGTATATTGGATGTCGTACTCTGTCAATACCATTTGCCAACGAGCAACTCTTCCGGTGAGAGCTGGCTTCTCAAATATATACTTGACTGGATCCATTTTGGAGATCAGTAAGGTTGTGTGAGACAGCACGTATTGTCTCAATCGCTTCGCAGCCCATGCAAGTGCACAACATGTTTTTTCAAGCATTGAGTATCTCGACTCGTAATCTGTGAATTTCTTACTCAGGTAGTAGATGGCATGCTCTTTCCTACCTGTCTCGTCGTGTTGACCGAGAACACAACCCATGGAATTGTCCAGTACTGTCAAATACATAATCAGCGGTCTCCCTGGGACCGGAGGCACAAGGATAGGAGGATTCTGCAAATACTCTTTTATCTTCTAGAACGCCCTTTGACAATCATCATTCCACCTGATAGCCTGATCTTTTCTCAACAATTTGAATATTGGCTCACACGTGGCTGTTAGGTGAGAGATGAACCTTGCAATGTAGTTCAACCTCCCTAAGAAACCACGAACTTGTTTCTCTATTCTTGGCTCAGGCATTTCCTGTATCGCTTTCACTTTGTCCGGATCCACCTCAATCCCTTTTCCGCTAACAATAAAACCCAGTAGTTTTCCAGATCTCACCCCAAAAGTACACTTGTTCGGATTAAGCCTCAGCTTGAATTTCCTCAAACGCTCAAACAGTTTCTGCAAATTCACCAAATGTTCTTCTTTTGTCTGAGATTTGGCAATCATATCATCAACATAAACCTCGATTTCATGATGAATCATATCATGGAACAGAGTCACCATCGCTCGCTGATATGTTGCTCCGGCATTTTTCAAACCAAACGGCATCACCTTGTAGCAGAAGGTGCCCCATGGGGTTATGAATGTCGTCTTCTCCATGTCTTCTGGTGCCACCTTAATTTGATTATAGCCAGAAAAGCCATCCATGAAGGAGAATACCGAGAACTGAGCCGTGTTATCCACCAAAACGTCAATGTGAGGTAAGGGGAAATCATCTTTAGGACTAGCCCTGTTCAGATCCCGGTAGTCAACACACATCCGTACCTTTCCATCCTTCTTAGGTACCGGAACGATATTTGCAACCCATGGCGGATAATTTGTGACTGCTAGAAACCCTGCATCCAACTGTTTTTGCACTTCTTCCTTTATCTTGACAGCCATCTCTGGTCTTGTTCTTCTGAGCTTCTGCTTGACCGGAGGACAACCTTCTTTGAGCGGCAAGCGATGTACCACGATGTCTGTGTCAAGCCCTGGCATTTCCTGATAAGACCAAGCGAAGATGTCAACATACTCTTGCAACAATTCAATCAACCCCTTCTTCACATTGTCTTCCAAAGCAGCCCCTATCTTGATTTCTCTCTTGGCGTCCTCGGTGCCGAGATTACTCACTTCAACAGACTCTTGATGTGGTTGAATGACCCTTTCCTCTTGTTTTAATAACCTGGTAAGTTCCTCAGGGAGTTCACAGTCTTCATCACCCTCTTCTTCAGCTTGAAAGATTGGATTTTCAAAGTCGAAGCGAGCCATAGCAGAATTGTTATCAATAGGATCCGGTGATGTGCATCTGCATGAGTGGTGGTATGTGCTTATGAGTGTGAAAAAAAAAATAAACAAAACATTGCCATTTTTTTTGAAAAACTGCAAAAATAGAAAGACAGGGAACGAAATATTTGAATGCAAAAAGACGTCCTTTATTTATGATAAAAAAATGCAAGTGTCACATAGATGAGCCCTACAATGAGTCATTACGCCCTGGCGGAACGTAAGACTTGGATATGCATGAATAAACAAAGAAAATTACTCCTCCAGACAAGTGGCTTGGACAATCTCCTCAGAAGACCAATTGTTGAGAACTTCACCCGGGATCCTCGGACGCACCCAGTTATCGATGTCGCAATCACTATCCCCATCTTCATTGTTGACCGCAAAGACTAATTTGACTTCTCCTTCAACCATGTTAACGTTGGCTCCACCATGCTGGGGCATGGGATTGTTGACGACATTAGGAGCTGGTGCAAAGTTAACGGCCTTTGAATCAATGAGGTCATGAACTACGTGCTTAAAAGCTTTGCAGTTCTCAATATTATGGTCAGGTGCCCCAGAGTGGAAGCTACACCTAGCGTTGGCGTCATAACCCACTAGAAGCCTACCAACGGCAGGAGCCAGAGTGCACAACTGCACAAGTTGTAGTTGTTGAAGACTAGAAAGCAACTGAGCGTACGACATTGGAAGAGTGTCGAAACATCGGTCCATCGTCCTTGGCCTCGGTTGATAGGCGGGTCTGTTACCCGGTTGTTGTGGTTGGTACTGAGCTGGTTGACGCTGTGGTTGTTGTTGTTGTAGTGGTGCTGCAGCTGGAATGGTCACAGCCGCAACATACGGTTGCTGATGATAGTTCTGAAAGTTATTCCTCCGGTTATCCCTGTTCTGATAAGAAGATATGGCACTTGCATCCCCTTCTCTCCTCTTCTGTCCCTGAATGAACGGCTTCTTCACCCCTGATGAGGATCCACCTCCACTCTGGGTCTTGTATGTCCTCAGGTAATTCTTCACCCTCTCTCCGGTAGAGACTACATCAGCAAAATTGGAGGCATTGCAACCCACCAGGCGCTCCAAATAAGGTCCTGGAAGAGTGTTCATGAACATGTTAGCCATTTCCTTCTCCAACATAGGAGGTTGAACACGGGAAGCTGTTTCTCTCCAGCGTTGAGCGTATTCTCTGAAGCACTCATTGCTTTTAAGAGACAGATTTTGAAGTTGAGTTCTGTCCGGAGCCATGTCTGCATTATACTGATACTGCTTCACGAAAGCCTCAGCCAAATCCCTCCAGCAACGGATGTGGGCTCTGTCCAGCCTCATATACCATTCCAGGGATGCCCCAGCTAGGCTGTCCTGGAAAAAGTACATAAGCAACTTTTCATCATCGGAGTATGCAACCATTTTACGGAAATAGGCTTGCACATGGGTCTTCGGGCAAGAGTTTCCATTGTATTTGTCAAATATCGGGACCTTGAATTTCGGTGGCACTCTCACACCTGGGACCAGCCCCAAGTCAGCAACATCTACTCCCAGAGGATTCTGTCCTTCCACTGCCTTCAACCTCTCTTCCAGTCTTCTAAACATGGGGTCCACACCATGACCCATACCAAAGTCTTCCTGCAGCAGGGGGAACTGATCGTCTTGATCATCATGAACGGGTTGTTGACCGGAGGTGACATGTAGGATTGGGATAGGCCCCGGTCCATTGGGTCCATTAGCCTTTCCAGCTGGAGGATCAATCACCGTCTTTGGTTGAGCAAGGGGATTCCTCTGTATCATTTGCCTGAGCTCTTGCTGTCCCTGAGCCACCCCTTGAACCACATCCATGAATTGATTCATGCGGATTTTCATCTCGGCGAACTCTGCCTATAGGCTTTCCATTACTCTCTGTTGGTTTCTGCGGGTACCGTACCGGTGAATGCCTGGGTCAGCTATCCTGCTGATGGAACACCAAACAAACTGAGAACACTGTGGCGGTACCTGTTATGCAAGACATGCTAATGAATATGTAAATGCAATGACATGTTAATCAATTCCAAAGGTATTCTCCCCCTTGATTCCAGTCTCTCAATAGATAAACGATGTAAAAAAAAAGACTAAGCCGTTGATGAGAACCAAGAAAATTCCGACTAGAATCAAGTAGAAGATATAAACCCCATAGAAATGGATAAACATGTGTGAATGATTATGAATGCAAAATGATGTGATGCAAAATGATATGAATGTAGTGCAGTGGCATGGGAATCAGGATCGCTGTATCTGCTTGAACATCTGTCAGGTTGCACTGTCTGGAGAGAAATTAAGAGCACACCAAACAAAGGTCATGGGATGGATCATGTTATCCTTAATATCAACCACCCATTTTGGTGGATTATGGTTTACACCTTATCAACACCCAAGTTTCATTGATATTAAGGATACCTGATCGGATCAACCATGAATCAAGGGTTTGTTGCAAGTCATGAGCATGGAGTTTAGGTTAAGAACCACCCAAAACGAGTGTACTAAGGTTTAAACCTGCCAAACATGTTCTACAAAAGGTTCCCATAGTCATAATCCCATCTTTCGGATATTATCGGAGGAACGACTACTCGTATTCCAAAAATATTCTCAAGAGAGACTCTTATGAGTGTAGTATCACGTAACAATCGTATCAAATCTTACACTTGAACGACTTTTGCACTACGTCCTACGAATAGGCCAAGATGGGTTTGGTAAACTAAGGTCCTCGGCTTCTAAGGTCTATATTGGAAAAAGTAATGTCTAACCACAACTTACTTGTGTGACATTATTGATCTCAACATGACCTCCACCAAGTGAATGGGCTTGCAAGTCAACTTGCTAAGGAATAACTCCACACAAGTCGCCAAGACTATGCCATTCTCCTATCCTAAGTGCACTCGGGTTCGGGTATAGAACTCATCTCACAAAGATCACCAAGCAGCCATAGCCAGCCAACAGATACAACAATGATATGTACACAATCCAATAAGGTAAAGTAGGTAAATAAATAACTGTACAAAAGCATGAACACCCAATAAACAAACAAACTACAAAAGCTAGGAGGGACTCGCTTAGGGAAACCGGGTCCCCATCAGAGTCGCCAGCTGTCGCAACCTGAAAAATACAGTGTGCGAAAAAACAACCGGCGAAAGAAAATGACAGAAGAGTCGCCACCGTGTGTTATTTATCCCAAAGGAGGGAAAGGAAACGCTCGAAGTAAATCTGGAAAAAAGGAAAGGACAAGACAGGGTCTCGCAACCAAATCTTGGGTTCGGGAGTCGATTATGCGAAGGGAAGGTATTAACACCCCTACGCATCTGTAGTATTCTACGGGATCCACTTTTGTAGTTCTTGTCTAAAGGGTGTGGGTTTATCTAATGTGTTATTTACTAAAAAAAGAGGGTCGAAAGAAAATGACTCGCGCGGATGTCGCATCCACTGCATACGTATCTCATCTGAATATGAGAATCAGAGTCTTCGTAGCTCGGCTGACCTATGGGTTTGGGGGATGTGTGCTCGCTAAGACATCGCGTCTTATGCCTACGTATCTCATCTGGAATGAGAATCAGAGCAAGCCGTAGTTCGTCTAACTACGGGGTTAAGGATTATGTTTTGGGTGAACGACGTTACTACGCAATCTACCGGATGCTCGACCTTTGGAGACTTGCTCGCCTGTAGTAGAAGGAGTACACGTGTGTTTAGGAGAAGATAAATTAATGAAGGGTTAGGGTTTTGGATGCTCATGCAAAAAGGCAGTCCTTGCCGAAGGAACCGCGCTACCTGCGGGGATACGAACACATACAAAACAAACATGTATAAAGTAAATGTGCCAACAAGACAATCAGAATAAATCTCCCAAATGGTATCCCACAAGCAAAGTGGAATATCCAGCGAGCTATCCCTGCAAAAGTCATGTGAGCCTTCACAAAAACTCAACAAAAGGGTTAGTGAAACAAGATAAGGATTAGGAGAAAACATGCTATGACAAACGTAAGTCAGATTAGAGCAAAACAGTATGGTTTTTCATGGATAACAGTATGGTTTCAGAAACCTCAAACCCTGTGGCATACACTTCAGAAATTAAACGATTAAGCATTCAAGGCATTATTTATACATTCATACATAATTATGAACCCGTGGGCAAAAACCTAATGAAATTCATCCATCATACCTCAAACATTCAGAGTATTCAACTTCAAAGCACAAAGGTAATGGGAATAAGGGCAAACCTGATTGGAGAGATCAGTTGAAATCAAATGGCACGGCTGGATTTGCAAACCAATGTTAGGATTTGCTTGAGCTGAAAGTGTGTGAGTCAGAATGAACCTTTCAGAGTTGCCTGGAGGTTGCTCTGAACTCTGTTAACTCTTCTCTCACTATCTTTTTCCCCAGGGTTCTTCTCTCACTATCTTTTTCCCAGACAGGGTAATAGGAATAGAATGGCCTTTTGTTTCACTGAAACTCTGAATTTATAACCTGATTTTTGTGGACCTGTGGGCTCAAATGAGAGAGGTCCAAGTCCAAGATTTTTTCTTTTATTTATTTATTTATTTATTTATTTATTTATTTATTTATTTACTTTTTCGTTTTCCATTTTTTTTTCCATTTTTTTTTTCGTTTTTTTTTTTCAAAACACGTGGGCTTCGCCTAGCGAGCATGACAGCTCATGAACAAACCTTTGCTCCTTCAAGATTAACGTTTTGACTGACGAATAGACCCCTGTTGGCAGTAACTCAAGTCTTTCCCTTGTGTTGACTGATCACCCAGATAGGACCCACAAAGTGTCTTGGATGATATTCAAGCTTCTTGGATCTAATTCCGATTGACATGATGAAATGCAATATGAAATGTTAAATGACCTAAAAATGAATGCACGAATGAGGGGGGCAAATTTTGGGGTATTACACTCATTGCTGATTGTAAAGGTAATGTTGTGACTTTCTACAATTATAGAGAACAAGTCCATATCAGTACTAATTTCCAGAAACCAAATAAGACTCATTATTGAGGAAAGTTTTTTTCCTTGTCTGAGACAGAGACTACTAGTGCTTATAGATTTATTAGAGGTATGTTTTTTACCAATAATATTCCTCAGATTGCTATTATTGACATGGGAGCAACACATTCTTTATTTTTCTTAATTGTGCTAAGAGATTGGATTTAAAGTTGTCTTCTATGATTGGAAGTATAGTTATTGATACCCCAGCCAGTGGTTCAGTAACTACTTCATTAGTATGTTTGAAGTATCCAATAATAAAGTATTTAAAGAACAACTGAGTATTCTAACATCTTTTCAAGTATGTAGGATTATACGACTAAGAACGGATGAAGATAAGATTGACTTTGAAGATCACTTCTGAAGACTCTGGCTCTGAAGGAAGATCCAGACTCGGAAGAAGTCAACTCTAAAGAAAGTCAGCCTCCGGTGATCCAGAATTGAAAGCATCAAAAGCCAAAAAGTGGGCTCTGAAGTGATCAGCCTCTGAAGAGTGAAGTCTGAAGATAGTCAACCTTTGAAGCACAGTCTCTTCAATCGAGGAAACTCTGACAGACTCAAAGAACTTTTGATCATATGAAGACTTAAGGAAAAATATATTCTTTATTGTTTGAGCTTCAACGATAATTCCTCTTGTAGAAAGTTGTTTTTTTTATGTGTCTAATCAAGTGCAAAGGTTATCCAACCTTTTGGTGGAAGTCTTCAACGTCTCTTTTTATGCTCTCTCTATATAAAGAGCTGAAAGACTAAATGTTGAAGACTAATACACTACATCACAAGACTCTCAACCTTGACATTTTAAAGGGAAGTTACTCTATCAAAATTGCTAGACTTCGAACCCTTTAACACTTGTATATTTTAGAATTTCTTAGGTCTTAGAGTCTTTCTAAGTTGTATTCTATATGCACCTCTGATTGTATATCAAGTGTAGTTGTTACCCAAATCTCTTAACAATTTTTTATAGAGTGAGCAGTCTCTTACTTTAGTGCTTGAGCATTTGAAGTCTCTTTCTTGTGTGCTTGAGCATAGAAGTCTCTTACTTGTAGGTTTTAGCAATGGAAGTCTCTTGCTTGTGTACTTGAGCATTGAAGTCTCTTACTTGTGAGTGTGAGAATTATAAGTATCTTGCTTGGTGCTTGAGCATTTGTAATAAGTTTGGTTACATTAGAAATCCATTATAAGTACAAGGGGACTGGACTATCACTACTATAAATAATACATTTCATTGTTAGAACAAGATTTAGTTCTATATTTATACCTTGAGTTTTGATGATAACAATATTGTATTTGTATGAGAATAATTTTGGTACTCTAATGGTTTGTTATTGTGTATCTTTAACAATTAGTTATGATTCTGAATATATGATGTTAAACATCATCAATTTCTTAACAATGTGTTATAAATCCGCTTCTGCGCAAGTTATTAGAAGTTCTGAAAGACGAAAATGTTATTGCTGCAATATTCTTTCTGCTTATGAGCTATTTCACTCATCAGAAGCTTCTGAAGGGACTCTATGTTGTTGCTACAATGTTCTCTCAGTTTGTTCTTCTTGACGAGACTCTGATAACCAAACTTCTGAAGAATGGCAAGCTTCTAAAGTTGTGTTATGAAGCTGAAGATTCTGAAAACCTCAAGCCAGACTACTAATGTTGTCAAGGTTCTGAAGTTTTTGAATTCAACTCTCTATTTCTTCACTTCATGCTTCAATCAACTTTCATCAGAAGCCAATGAATTTGAAGACAAGTTCAAAATGGGAATGTGATCAAATAGTACATGGTACAAAACGAACATCCTTTCCGCTACCTGATTTCATGGGCAAGGACAGTACTATACATCACACATGTCACTGAATTTGTGAGTGAAAGGACAGTGGGGAGTATCATTCCTTTCCCATCCAATAGTAGACAGCCGCTCAAAGGAGCTTTCCCTATTTTTCCCTCCAATAGTCACATGCTTATGCTATATAAGCATGCATTTGAGACTTGAAGAAAACGCTGGTTGCACAAGTATTTTGACAAGCTATTTTTCTTTATGAAAAGCTATCATTCTTTGTATGCAATTTTCTTTAAGTATTTGTCATTGGTTTGTGTAAAATCTGCTTATGTATAAACATCTTGTAACACACAAAATATTCTTCAAACTATTTGTTTGAGTCCTTAACGAGGTTATCCTTGAGAAGACAAAGAAAGTTGTTCTTTGTGAATCCTTGAGGAGACTAAGGTTTAGTTGGATCTTTGAGAAGGCAACTAAGGTCTAGTTAGATCTTTGTTTTTTTTGTAATCCGTTGATTATAGTGGATTAAGTCCTTGTGTATAAGGAAAAATCACCTTGGCAGGTAGACTAGATTAGCTTTGAGTTCAAGCGAACCAGGATAAAAATACTTGTGTTCTTATCTCTTTGTTATTAACTCGTTAGTGGTGTTCTTGTTTTGAAAAAAATTGCTTTTAAAACCCAATTGAAACCCCCATTTCTTGTGTTTTTCACACCTTCAATTGGTATCAGAGCTCCGGTTCTAATTGTGATAAAAAGTTTTATTAACACCTCACAGTGTTCATTACCGATCCAGTTGTGTGAGAAATAATGGTTGCTGCTAACGATGTTAATAATAATGATAGAGATCATTACAGTGCAAAACCACCTATTTTTTATGGTGAGAGACTACTAGAAAGACATAATAGAAAGTTTTTTCTTGGTTACGATGTTGATCTCTGGGATCTCGTAATCAATGGCTATGCACACATAGTAAATGCTGAAGGAAATACTTTAGCAAGAAGTGCTATGTATGATCAACAGAAGAAAGACTTCAAAAATCATCATAAGGCCAGAACCATATTGCTTAATCATATCTCTTATACGGAGTATGAGAAGATAACAAACAGGGGTTCTTCCAAATCCATCTTTGACTCTCTGAGAATGACTCATGAGGGAAACACTCAAGTAAAGGAGACAAAGGCCTTGGCCTTAATCCAGAAATATGAAGCCTTCAAAATGGATGATGATGAAAAAGTTGAGACTATGTTCTCAAGGTTTCAGATGCTTGTCGCAAGGCTTAAAGTTCTAGACAAAGTGTATTCTACAACTAATCATGTTAAGAAAATTATCAGAAGTCTTCCCAAAAAATGGAGATCTCTGGTAACTTCCTTGAAGCTGGTAAAGGATCTCAACAACATCGGTCTTGAAGAACATGTTAGTTCTTTAAGAAGTCATGAGATTGAGCTAGAATAAGATGAACCTCATAAGAGAGGTAAATTAGTTGCTCTAAAATCCAAGCCAGAGAAGACTAGATCATATCAAGCTGAGGAAGAATCAGAAGGATCTAATGGAGACTCAGAAGATGATGATGAGTTGTCGCTAATCTCAAAGAGAGTCAACAGACTCTAGAAACACATGAAAACTGGTCAAGGGAAGTTCAAAGGAGTTAGAAGGATTGTTGGTCGCTTCGAATCTCCGTCTGTACAAAATAAGCAAGCTTCTGGAAAAGAAGTTATCAACTTCGAGTGCAATGAGCTAGGCCATTACAAAAATGATTGTCCTAAGCTGAAGAAGGACAGAAGGCCCAAGAAGAACTTCTCCAAAGTCAAGAAGGGGTTGATGGCTACCTGAGATGACTCAAAATTTGAAGAAGAAGATTCTGATGAAGCAAAAGCTAATGTTGCACTGATGGCAACCACAGAGGATCCCATAAGATCTGAAGAGTCAGAAGACAAGGTACTATTAGAATAAGAATTAGACTCCGAATCTGAAGAGGTATTTTCTAACCTATCTCGTTATGATATTGAATCATGTCTCTCTAAAATGCTAGAAAAGTACCAGAGTCTTCAGAGTAAATACAAGGACCTTAAACAAGTCCAAGCAATTACTTCTGAAATTCAGAAAGAGCTTGAGAAAGATATTTCCTCTTTAAATAAAAAAATATTTTCTTTAGAAAGTATTAACTCTACTTTGAAAAATAAAATTTCAAAACTAGAGGAGGAAATAATTTCAAAAGCATCTGGTTCTGACTGCATCATCAGATATGATAAAGCATTCCGGTACTTTTTGGCTAAAAGCATATATAGAAACAAAATGGCTTCCTTGATCTATGGAGTTAGAAGAAATGGCAGGAAAGGTTTGGGTTGTACATAATTTATAAAGCTTGGCGAAAGTCACAAGGTCAAACCAAAACCTTTATATGTGCATTTCATGCCTATTGGCACTGAGCTTAATACTTCTGCACAGACGCAGCAACATACTAAGGATAAGAACTTTGTTCTGAAACCTATTTATCATGCACAAATCTCCCGTTATTATCCTTCTGCTAAAAGACCCAAAGTTGTAAGAAACTTTGGGAAAACTAACAAATAAGGACCCAAAAAGTGGGTACCTAAGGATAAAATAATTTTTGTTGCAGACATCCTTAATAGCTAAGTTGATACACCAATCATGGTACCTGGACAGTGGATCCTCGTGACACATGACGGGAAGAAGTTATATGTTCCAAGATTTAGAACTTAAGCCTAGAGGCTTTGGCTCTGGAACCATTGGTAATAGTAAACTTCCTTCTATTACTAATGTTCTTTTAGTTGATGGTCTTATGCATAACCAATTGCCTATTAGCGAACTTAGTGACAATGGTTATGATATCATCTTTAATCCAAAATCATTTAAGGTTATATGTAAGAAAGATGATACAATCCTTTTTAACAGAAAGAGGAAGAACAACATTTATAAAATTATACTTTCTGATCTTGAAGATCAAAATGTAAAATGTCTAATGTCTGTTAATGAGGAGTAATGGGTCTGGCATAAACGTTAGGGCCATGTTAGCATGAGAAGGTTTTGTCATCTAAATAAGCTTGAATTATCCAGAGGTCTACCCAAACTGAAGTTTGCTTCATATGCTCTTTGTGAAGCATGTCAGAAAGGAAAGTTTTCTAAAACCTCTTTCAAAGCAAAAACTGTTGTTTCTACCTCAAGACCGTTAGAACTTCTGTATGTTGATTTGTTTGGACCAGTGAAAACTGCTTCTATCAATGGAAAAAAGTATGGATTGGTAATAGTTGATGACTACGGTCACTGAACATGGGTAAAGTTCTTGAAACACAAGGATGAGTCACATTTTATGCTTTCTACCTTCTGCTCACTAGTGCAAACAGAAATGAATTACAAAATAGTCAAAATTAGAAGTAATCATGGTGGTGAATTAGAAAACAAACATTTTGAAAATCTTTTTGATTCAAATGGTATTTCCTATGATTTCTCCTGTCCTAGAACTCCTCAACAAAATGGAGTTGTAGAAAGGAAGAATAGGACTTTGCAAGAAATGGATCGCACCATGATCCAAGAAACTGATATGGCTAAGCATTTTCTAGAAGAAGATGTTAACAAAACGTGTTACATTCAGAACAAGATTTCTATCCGACCTATTCTTGGTAAGACTCCTTATGAATTGTGGAAGAACAAAAAGCCCAACATTTCTTACTTTCATCCTTTTGGATGTGAATGTTTTATGTTAAACACTAAAGATAATCTTTCCAAGTTTGACTCTAAAGCACAAAAGTGTTTACTGTTAGGATATGTTGAACACTCTAAATCTTTAACACGGAAACACGAATTGGTGAGGAATCAATTCATGTTAGATTCAATGATAAACTTGACCCTGAAAAGTCAAAGCTAGTTGAGAAATTTGCAGATCGGAAGATCAATATTTCAAAATCCAAAGACTCTGTCTCTAGAGAAAATGACTCAGAAGGAAAAGCCAAAGAATCTGAAGAAACGACTCAACCAGAAGCAATAGTTGATCCAGCTCATCAGAAGAAGAGAATATCAAGAACTTCTGATTCTGAAGAATTGATTCTGGGAGACAAGAATGCTCCAGTAAGAACTAGGCCTTCATTCAAACATTCTGAAGAGACTCTTCTAGGTTTGGTGTCTCTGATAGAACCCATATAAATTGATGAAACTCTTCTGGGTAATGAATGGATTATGTCCATGGAAGAAGAAATGAATCAATTCACCAGAAACAATGTCTGGGATCTCGTTGAGAAACCAAAAGGCTTCCATGTCATTGGAACCGGATGGGTCTTTAGAAACAACCTGAATAAGAAAGGAGAAGTTGTCAAAAACAAAGCTCTAATGGTAGCTCAAGGTTATAGTCAACAAGAAGGTATAAACTATACATAAACCTTTGCTCTAGTTGCGAGGTTAGAGTTTATTCGTCTTTTAATTTCCTTTGCAGTCAATCATGACATAACCTTTATTAGATGGATGTTAAGAGTGAATTCCTGAATGGATATATTTCTGAAGAAGTATATTTTCATCAACCCCCTGGTATTAAAGTTCTTAAAATCCATATTTTGTCTTTAAACTGAAAGAATCTTTATATGGTGTGAAGCAAGCTCTTAGAGCTTGGTATTATAGATTAAGTAACTTTCTGTTGGAAAATGATTTTACCAGAGGGAAAGTAGACACAACTCTCTTTTACAAAACCTTCAAGAATGACATTCTGGTTATGCAAATATATGTTAACGATATCATTTTTGGTTCTACTAATGCGTCATTGTGTAAGGATTTTGCTAAGTCTATGCAGGAAGAAATTGAAATGAGTCTGATGGGAGAACTTAAGTTCTTTTTGGGAATCCAGATTGATCAAAGATCAGAAGGCACGTATATTAATCAAAGCAAATACACAAAGGAACTTCTGAATAAATTCAACTTATCAGAATGCAAGCAAGCAAAGACTCCAATGCATCCTACATATATTCTGGAGAAAGAAGAGGTAAGTTGTAAGGTAAATCAGAAGTTATTCATATGTATGATAGGTTCACTTTTATATCTAATCACTTCTAGACCTGATATCTTATTCAGTGTCTGCTTATGTGCTAGCTTCCAGTTAGATCATAGGGAAACTCACTTAACTATTGTTAAGAGAATCTTTAGGTATCTGAAAGGTACTACTAAGCTTAGTTTATTTTATAGAAAATCAAGTGAGTATAAATTAGTAGGCTATTGTGATGCTGATTATGCTGAAGATAGAATTGAAAGAAAAAGTACTTTTGGAAGTTGCCAATTTTTGTAAGATAACTTGATCTCATGGTCCAGTAAGAGACGGTCAACAATTGCACTCTCAACAGTCCAACAAGATGTTTTTAAGGTTTTTATTGTTATTAGGTGTTTTAAGGTCCTAAGACCACAAACAAAACAAAAGACAAACAAACAATATATATAATCACAAGATATGGCTAAATTGAGCAAAGTGAAAAGACTTGAAACATAAACAAGTTGCATGAAATGTAAATGGAAATGAATGATAAAGGTACTGAAATTTAAAGTGCATAAGTTAAATAACTTGAAAGTAAAGCAACATTAATGAAGAAGTTATTCAAACGGTTAGTCAAATGTTAGTGATGAGTTTTAATTGATTAAGTCATTCTTTGGAGAACACTCAACCATTCATTCACAAGTATGAATCCTTGAACCAAGACATCATCCATGAGAAGGGCTCCAACAATTATGCCACTAGCTATCATGAATGGAAAAAAGGTCAAGTTCTCACACAATGCCATGAAGAATGGGAGACTTACAATCTCACTTACTAGAATGCTATGCCTTGAGGGACAAATTTAGCTCTATGTTAAGCAATCGTAATTGGACTTATATAGAAGTTACAACTATCTGAGGTTGGGCAATAAAAATATAGGTGTTAATGCATGTTAGAGATTTGATACAAAGAACGAAACTCCTAAAACATACCACACACTAAAAAGGGGGGAAGACCTATCTCAGTCAAACTTGTGTTGATTCATCTGACACAAGGTCATTAATGAATCAACTAGCATTTAGACATTAGAGAAATCATTGGTCAAATAAAAGATTGGGAAAGAATAGGGATGAAGATAAAGAGGGAAGGGGAAATAGAAATACAAATTGATCATGAGAGGAATTTCATCTAATCAATACCATCCATTCATTTTGGGAGATGAAATGTACATTTCATCAATCCCCTAAATTCAATGGTACTAATCAAAGAAAAGTCAAATCAACCATGACCAAGGCCCAAACAGAAAGTCAAACATCACAAGACCATAAAAATGGCTCAACATCATTTTTAAACATTTAATCAATTAAAAATCAAATTAAAAGTGAATTAAAATGCATTTAAAAATGGACAAAACTTCATATCCCTTCAAAACACCAAATAAATATCCAAGGGATTTATCCTAGGTCAAACAAGGTCAAAGGACCTTAGACAACAAATTTCATGATTTTTGGAAAGTCAGAAGTATTTTAAAATAATTAAAAATATATACAAAAACATTTAATTCATGAAAAATATCAAAGTTAATCCAAAAAATAATTTTAATTCAAAACATGAAAGGGAAAAATATTTAAAGATTTTTGGTGAAAGTCCCATACTTTTTGGATTAAAAATGAAATTAATATGGATTAGAGAAAATAAAGAAATTAAATGGAAAATCAGAATTAAAATAGAAATTAGAAAAAATGAGGGTCATCAGATCTCCCTCATTAATTGAGATGGCAGATCTGATGGTCAAGCGCGCGCGTTTCATGGTGCACTGCAGTTAACGCATTGCATACATGGTAATCAGAAGGAGCGGTCAAGATTAGAACGTGGACACAAGATCAAATGGTTGGAACCTTACCGGACTGGTCCACCCTCAACCAATTAGTAAATGAAAAGTGAGGATACTATTTTAAAGGGAAAATGCTCAAGAGCTCGAATCTGGCCTCAACTTTTTCCAATTCCAAGTATATTGAAAGATACATGGATTTGAAATTTGAGGTGCATGATATGAGTTGCTTCGATTTAACCTCAAAGCAACTCAATCTTGTTGCCTACATTGGTAGGACTTCAGCCAACCAAAAATCAATCAAAATAGTTGAGATTTGAGGGAGAATCAAAGAAGAGAAAATTGAGAAAATCCACTTTTTGTTGGGCAGTGATGAAGCTCGATCTGGATCTCAATTGGCTTGGCTTGCTTCTGATTGCTTGCAGGAAGTGAAATGGAAACTCAAATGGTTTGGACTCTTGGAGTTTCAACATCAAAACAAAAGTGAAATTGAAACTCAATTTTAAAATGAAAATATTCAATATTATCCTTTAATGGAGGTAAGGGTGTTTGTAGCTCAAAGCTTGGGCCAAGGGTCTTTCATTCTAAGCAGGAGAACATGTATATATAGGCTCTTGCATTGCTTTTCACATACTTTTAAAAATTGTCAAAAATAGCAACCTTAGTTGCATGGTTGCATGGGTGTGTATAAGGCCCATTGAATGATGCCAAAAAATCCAACATTGTGTGCTAATCAACCTGAAATGATATTATGTGATCATGCATTATGGAAATGGAAATTGGACATTGATCTTACCAAATGAAGCCATGTAAATAACCCATGCACAAGTCTCTCAATTCTTGTCAAAATAAAGTGATCTTTGACTCTTTAGAAAGGTGACATCAAGGGGAATAACTTTTATGTTAAAAACTTTTCCATTTGGAACTTGGGTCATGTTGAATTTTAAGGTGAAAGTTGGAGAAATCAAACATAGTTGAAAATTTTCTAAGTATAAAGTCAAATGACCACTTCTTCCACCTTAAATACCTTTTGCTATGAGATCCAAATGAAAATGGTTTTTCACCAAAGTTGTATCTCTTTCATTCCTATTAAATTTGGTCACATATTTGACATCATTTGAATTTGGTATGAGGGAGTTATGCATTTTAGAAGTTGAGGAGAATTGCTTGTTCAATGGTGATGGCCCAAAATGACTTATAATATTTCCTCTTGGAACATGCCCTTGCAAGTTGAATTTGAAATTTATCAAAGAATAAAATTTGTATAAGACATCTTGAAATTGATAATGAAAGTTGGATGGCCTTCATATCATAAACATTAAGCAGGTTATGGTCCTTGAAAGCTAACCTTCTAACTAGGGCACAAACAAAATGACCTATAGTTTTTCACCATAAAAACTGACTTTCCAAGCAAAACTAGATCTTTATGCCAACATGAAAGTTGTTTATAATGTTATAAAAGAGTAATGTTTCTCTTGGAATCATTTTTCATATGATAAACATTGTAGGAGATAAGGTCTAAGGAACCCCAGTTTTGACCAGTTGACTTTCTCTAGTCAACTTCTTTGAACCAACTTGCAAACTTGAAGTTATCTTGATCTTTAGGACTCATGGAGGATAATATATGCTTGATATGATGTATAATTAATTATCCCTTGATATATTTGATCAAATGTTGAATAAAATTGTTGAGGAAGTCACACAAGATACCTAGATGAATTAGGGCTTCCAAGGCAAACAAGCTTCAAACTCTTGATGAATTATTGATCAAAACGACAAATAATGAACATGGGGATCAATATATGATGTTTGGAACCATTGTGAACCATTCCTTGATTGATCTCTTGTCATGAGGGTTTCAAACCCTAGTTGTGAGCTCTATAGGGCATAAGTGGATGCACACACTACCTACAAAAGAAACAAAGTTATACATGGACATATATTTGGAATTTTGGTTAGTAAACAAAGAAAAAATAAAGTATGATACAATAAAATATACTTAGTGATCTCTCCCAATGAAAACCCAATGAATAAGAGGTAAGGATGATTCCAATGTGTGATCCCAAAGCCAATGCAAATGATGAGATAGCATGAGGGATCTTAGGGTCAAAATTAGGGTCTTACAGTTTTTTATAGAGTCATAAGTATATTGCTTTAGTGCTTGAGCATTTGAAGTCTCTTGCTTATGTGCTTTAGCCTAAAAGTACCTTACTTGTGGGTTTGCACATTTGAAGTATCTTGCTTGTGTGCTTGAGCATTGAAGTCTCTTACTTGTGGGTTTGAGCATTGGAAGTCTCTTGCTTGATGCTTGAGCATTTGTAATCAGTTTGGTTATAGTATAAATCCCTTGGAAGTACAAAGGAAATAGACTATTATCAAGTTGTGAGGGGAACCAGAATACGTGATTGTGTCTTTGCTTTTACTTTCCTTACTTATACACTTAATATTCCATGCTATCAACTTTGATACTCTAAGTCAGATTCAAGTTGAGAATCTGATAAAGTCTTTTAGAAGTAAACCAAGGTTTCTGAGTTATACTCTGAACCAAGTGTTCATAATCTAGTTAATAACCATCGGAAGCAGAAGAAGAAAAAGCTTAGAAGATAAAAAGTCAACATAATTCAATCCCCCTTCTTGTATTTTTCTCACCATCAATGTCCGCTTCAGAAATGAGTGAGCTGAAGAAACAGTTGGAAGAGATACTTGAGAAGAAGTTTGTCTAACCGAGTGTTTCACCATGCGGGCGACAGTGTTGTTAGTCAAAACAAAATATGGTAGCATGATGTTGTGTGTTGATTATCGACAGCTGAATAAAGTGACTATCAAGAACAAGTATCCACTTACGAAAATCGATGATCGGATGGATCAGTTAGTTGGCGCTTGTGTTTTCAGCAAGATTGATTTGAGGTCAAGTTATCATCAGATTCGAGTGAAACTATAGGATATTTCGAAGATTGCATTCAGAACGAGATATGGTCATTACGAGTATTATGTGATGTCGTTTGGTTTATCTAATGCGCATGGAGTGTTCATGGAGTACATGAATTGAATATTCCAAATGTATCTAGATCAGTTTGTAGTTGTGGTCAGATATATTCGAAGTCAAGTGAATATCATATAGAGCATCTTAGAATCGTGTTGCATACCTTGAAAGAAAATAAGTTGTATGAAAAATTATCTAAGTGTGAGTTCTGGATGAAATAGTTGAGTTTCTTAGGTCATGTGATTTCTAGTGGAGGTGTTGTTGTTGTTGATCCGTTGAATATTGATATTATGTTACAATGGGAAACTCCAAATGATGTTACTGAGATCAAAAGTTTTCTAGGTTTGGCTGGTTACTACAAAAGTCTTATTGAAGGATTTTCAAAGTTGGTGATGCCTTTGACTCAGTTGACTTGAAATGTTCAAGCATATGTGTGGGATGCTTTGTGTGAAGAGAGTTTTATAGAACTTAAAAAGAAGTTGGCTTCTGCTCTAGTATGATTTTTTCAAATCTGAACGAGTATTTTGTTGTGTATTGTGATGCTTCAATTATGGGTCTAGGTGGTCTATTGATGTAGAATAGACAATCGATGGATCACACTTCTAGAAAATTGAAGGTTCACAAATGGAACTATCATACGCATGATCTAGAATTGGTTGTTGTTATGTTTGCACTTAAGATTTGGAGGCATTACCTGTTTGGTTCCAGATTTGAAATGGTCACTGATCATAAGAGTTTGAGGTACTTATATGATCAAAAAGAAAAGAATATGAGGTAGAGGATGTGGCTCAAATTTCTAAAAGACTATGATTTTGGTTTGAATTACCATCCTGGTAATGTCAATGTATTAGTTGATGATTTAAGTAAGAAATCATTGCATATGTCAATGCTTATGGTTCGAGAGTTGGAGTTCATTGAAAAATTATGAGATCTGAGTTTAGTATGTGAAAGAACTCATAACAGTGTGAGGTTGGGCATGTTGAAGCTAACAAATGGTATTCTTGAATATATTAGAGAAGGTTAGAAGATCGACTTAGGATTGGTTGACCGACAGGTGTCGAGTAATCAAGGTCAAGGTGGTGATTTCATAATCGACGAGAATGGTGTGGTAAGATTCAGAGATAGAGTTTGTGTACCAAATATACCCTAACTTAAGAAAATTATTCTTGAGGAAGGTCAAAGGAGTGGCTTGATTATTCATGCCAATGCTACTAAAATGTATCAAGACTTGAGGAAGATATTTTGGTGGCCAGGAATGAAGAAGGAAATTGTTGAGTTCGTGTATGCGTGTTTGACTTGCTAGAAGTAAAAAGTTGAACATCATAATTCGTTGGGTTTGATGTCGTTGTTGTCTATCCTGAGTGGAAGCGGGATAATATTTTGTTGGACTTTGTGTTTGGTTTTCCATGGACAATGAAGAATTGTGATACCATTTGGGCTATTATGGATAGGTTGACTAAATCGGATCACTTCATTATGATTCAACTAACTATCCATTGGAGAGGATAACATAGATGTATATTGAGAAGGTTGTCAGTTTGCATGGGCTTTCATCCAATATTGTATCTGACGGGGATTTGAGGTTTACGTCGAGTTTCAGAGAGTTTGCAAAAAGCTTTGGGCACGAAGCTAAGTTTGAGTTCTTCTTATCACCCGCAGACAGATGGTCAGGTAGAGAGAACTATCCAATCCTTAGAAGACTTGTTAAGAGCCTATATGTTATAACAAGGATGTGTTTGGGATAACTTTTTATCGTTGATCGAGTTTACTTACAATAATAGTTTCCATTCGATCATTGAAATGACACCGCTTGAGGCGTTGTATGGTAGACGGTATAGGACACCTTTATGTTGGTATGAGTCTGGATAGGGTGTTATGATTGGACTGGAGATTGTCCAACAGACCATTGAGAAGATAAAAGTGATCGAAGAGAAGATGAGAGCTTCACAGAGACTCTAGAAGAGTTATCATGATAAGCAAAGGAAAGCACTTGAGTTCCAAGAGGGGGATCACGTGTTTCTGAGAGTTATTCCAGTAATTGGTGTTGGTCGAGCCTTGAAGTCTAGAAAGCTCACTCAGTATTTCATTGGTATGTACCCGATTTTCCAAAGGATAGGAGAAGTGGCCTATCTGAATGCTTTACCATTGTCACTTGCTAACCTGTATATGTGTTTCATGTGTCTCAATTGAGGAGATATATTTTGAATTTGTCGCATGTGATCCAAGTGGATGATATACAAGTGAGAGATAACATGACTATTGAGGCATCACCCGTGCGGATAGAAGATCGAGAAGTGAATAAGTTGTGTGGTAAGGAGATTACCTTAGTGAAGGTAGATTGGGGAGGACCAGTTAGCGGAAATGTAACTTGGGAGCTTGAGAGCTAGATGAGGGTGTCGTATCTGAATCTGTTTATTTAAGGTATTTTTCGAGGGAGAAAATTCTTTAAGTGGGGGAGAGTTGTAACACTCCAGTTTTTGATTTATTGAAATTATTTGATTTATTATGATTTTTGGGGTATTTATTTAACTATTTGCTAATATTAATTAAATAAATAAGGATGGTGGGGGTGTGTGACGTTGAGGTGGGAGTGTGGAGGATAATTAGAGGCTAGTAGAGTTTAATTACATTATTAGAGTTTATTTTAATAATTAAAATAATAGTATTTTATTATATTTATTTAATTTAATAGAAAATAGAAAGTTTGGGGCCAAAATGTGATTTATGAGGAGTGGAAGGGAGGAAGGAGTAAGAGGAATAAGAGTTTAGGCCAAAACTGGAATTATAATAAGATTTACCCTAATGATATAAATTAGAACATAACCTAGTTTTAGGGAGTTTTCATCAGTATGTATAACCAGGAATTGGAGAATATAAAAGAGGCTAGAGAAAGTGCAAGAGAAGGTTTAAAACTTGGAGGGGATTAGAGAATAAAAAACATATTTTTGCACTGCTGCTAGGATAACCAGGTAAAGGGGAGAACTATCTCAATAAAAGGTATATGCATGAAGGGTAAAATATAGAATCCTTAACCTCCAATGAGGCATTAAGATTTAACCTAATTCTTTTATTGATGATTGAATTTCTATATACGATGATGATTGATGATGAAATTCGTGTACTATGATGTATGATAAAATTTGTTTTGATGAGTTAACATATATACACCATTGATGTTTTTTTAAGACTTTGGTAATAATATGATTTTATAAAAACCATGAATTAGAGGTGTTGATTTGATGAAATTAGATGTTATTAATGACTATATAACATGTTTGTAATGTTTTTGATCAATTTGGTATCTCTAGAATGAGAATTAGGAGTTCTACATTGAACTCCACGAGAGAAGACAAGTTCTGCAGGTTGCAAGGCGCTGACGGATGTCACGCTGGTGACGGGTAACCCGTCACACTGCCCATGCTTTTTTTCTAAGATGGTCATCACATAGGCGACGTTCTTAGGTGTTGAGGTCGGGGATGGGAACCTCGACCATGACAGCTAACCTGACATGAGTCTGTAGTTGGCATAAATACTTAGTTTGATGATATAAAGTTACAGATTTTGATTCTTCAAATTTTGTGGATGTTTTGGGTATTGTTAGGCTTTGTATGCTACTATTTAAATGATGTTGTGGTATGAATTAACTATTAAACATAATTTTAATCGAATATATGAATTATTTGATGAATGATGAATATGAGCACACATGATGATGATGTTGTGTTAATTTCTTTGAATTGTGATGATGATATGTTTTTGTATAAGTATGAATTATGTTTTTGAATTGTGAGTATGTTATTGTAGGATGATAGTTCGGGAAGGGAACTATTATCATTTGGTCAATGCATGCTTTGTTTATTGTCATGAGGGAACTTTAAACATTATGTTGTCATCGCATTTATGTATTGTAACATGCATTCATTATGTTATTATTATTGATGAAATAAGCAAGTTGCAATCCGAGCATGGTGGATTAGTGAATTGTCCTGAATCCGAGAAGGGTGGATTCGGGGTTCGAGCAGGGTGAACTCGGCTCCTTAGTGAACCAATTCATTATGATATGTCACCACATGCATATGAGTCTAGTTGAAGTTGTGAGTCTCATTGCATATTTTAAATGATGAATATGTGATTGATGTGTGTATGATGATGGATTGGGTGTGAGGTTGAGGTTGAATGATTGTTGTTGATTGTGTAGTAGTTAAATTCTACCTTGCAACTCATGACATTAAATTATTGATATGAATTCTCCCCCATTTCCTTTAATGTTGTCCACCATGGACATCTCGCAGATACTCAGAAGTAGAGTTGCTAATGTGAATGGGAAATAGCTCTTGGAGCTATTTTCATTAGTTTTGAAGTTGTTGAGAGATGGATATTGGAATTATGTTTAAAATCATTTTATGAAATTTAAGTCTTTATAAGACCCAATTTGAAGTTAATATGTGTTATTATAGCGATTAATGTGATTCTGATGTTATGATACCAAGTGAAGGTGAGCATGTGATGACAGGTGTTGCATTTTATTTACTTTTCCGCTACATGTTTTCAAAATGTTTATGTTTTGTTGAAGGGTTGGTATTTATAACACCTTAAATTGTCGAGTAATCATTTATATATAAGTTTCAGGGTTTATGGTGTTACAAGAACAACGTTCCTCCCTTCGCAACTCCGCTCTTTAGTGGAATCTTCACTGAATTGGACAATATACACATCGTGACATGCATTGTAGGATAACTTTACACATATTGGGAAATTTCACCCATAAATGATCTGCGTAAAGGTAAAACAAAGAATTAGACCTAGTCATTTGTTATTTTTGGAGGCGCTTTCCTCGTTTAGAAGGAGTAGTATGTTAATATCTAAAGGGGGCATGAAGAATATCTAAAGGGAATTTCCTCCAATAGTTCCTTTTCCTCCTGGGTGAATTATTCTTTCAAAGGAAGTGTTTGTTTGGGTTTGGGTTTAAGCCCGTCAAAAGCTCTTTTTAGGAGATTTAATATTAAGTCTCTATTTGGTTCGTGTGTTCAGCCACATAAGAAAAAGTTATCCATTTTGTTCGTGAAGAATACCGAATTAAAATCTTCACATTTGTACGAGATCACCTCGATATAAAATCTCTCTCAGTTTCTGAGTTAAGCTCATGTAAAAGCTCAGTAGGTTCGAGATCAACCCGGTAAAAATTCGTCGCCAACCCGTGTAAAACCTGAGTTCGGGTTTAACGATAGTTAGTTCAAAAGTCCATATTAGTTTGAGATAATTCCATAAAAAATATCAGTTTATCTTAGAGACTAACCTCTTGAATTTCTGTTTGTTGTTTGGGGTCAAGACTAACCTCTTCTTTCCACTGTTCGTTTTTTGGTTGGAAGTAAATCTAAAACTTCATTTTTCCTTAAATAAGGGGGTTCGTGGGTTAACCTACTATATAGAGGTCACCAAAGCTACATTGGTACAAGATGATGAGGTTTCCCATAATCCAGTATACTTCATTTTTAAAATATTGCAAGGCCAAAGTTACAATACCAAAAGATAGATAATATAACTTTTCTCCTCGTGACCACAACCCAAAAGTTTAAACACTATTTACTGGAACTACACATATAGTAAGGACGGGTCTGAAGATGCATATCTTAGCTACCTTAATGGGTATGGATTTATTGCTTGTCTCTTAAGATTTTGGTTTGTGTTTTTATATCATTGAGTCTTCTCCTTAGTTGCGCATATCTAGATTGAGGTTTAAATGTGTATTTAGAATGCATAAATCAAAATGTTTGATTACACTGTAAGTGATATGCTTCAAGTTAATTTGTCAAGTTATATGAATCAAGAACTATATTTGAGTTTGGTTCAAGTCATGACATTGGTAGAATCTCAAAACATCTTTAAAATTTGGAAAATAAGTTGAGATTCTAGGTGTGTGATTCAAATCACACATTGTAGCACCCCAATTTTGTCCTGGTTTAACTTTCTTCCTTTAGTTTTCAATGTGTGTATCTTAGAAGAAAAATAATAATAATAAATTGAGAGTTTTATTCACTTTTGACTCTTAAATAGGAAAATTCAAAAACTTACTTTATGATTTATTTAATTTTGTTAATGCATTGTAATCAAATGTTGGTTGTTTTATTTATTTTCTCCCTTTTTTGAAATTAAAAGAAAAGTACAAAAAAGAATATTTATTTTGTGTACTAATTTTATTTTCTAGTATTATTACTATTTATCATTTTCCCAAATTCCAATAAAGTCAAGATTCTCCCACTTTCCCACTCTTTCTCAATTGAAGCAAGACTTTTTCACCTTGCTCTTTGTCATTTTTTATCACTACCATTTGCATGAATGAAATATTATTCATCAAAAAAAGCCTTGCTACACTCTTTTACTGCATAATAAGGAGTCATTGTCTCACTTAGAAGGAAGCAAAAACCCTAAAAAAATCAAACATTAAAGCACTACTATATAAAATAACTCACGTTCTATGAAGAGGGGAGGTTGGAAAGGAGGTTACAAAGTTGCAAGAGAGAGTCTTAGAGAGTTTAGAGAGAGCAAAGACAACAAGAAAAAACCAGAGAGCAAATGCCAAAAATCATACAAACACACCACCACAACATTATTCACCATTTTCCCATCAAAAACAACAACCACCTCACCCCACTATTTTCACCTTCAACAACAACAGCCTCATATACTCCAACTTGTTTTGCTAGGCATTTGTAAATATTATTTTCATCATCATTCAAGGTTAAGTATGTAGAACAAACATGTCTTGATGGTGTAGTTCATGGGAATATTTATATTTGTAATACTTTGTAAATATTGATGTATATTCATGTAAAGTATGTACAGTCATATTATAGTGATAGTTTAGAGTTAGTGTAGAAGTAGTATTCATGTAAATATCCTCTTAATTTTTTTGTTTTCATGCATAAAAATGAGAGAGAGAGAGAGAGAGAGAGAGAGAGAGTTGGTTGTTGTGAGCAGGAAAATGTCTTATGGACGTGTTGAAGGGCTTCAGTATCATCACTGATCAAATATCAACTCAGGTTGTATTTGTGATGGTTCGACCTTCAACCCAGTTCGTGTCCATGACGGTCCAACCGTCATCCGCGTGACAACTGTAACCCCGTCATTAGGGAATAAGTGCGCCAATCACCAACCAGTGAAGACGGTCATTTGGTTTGGGCCTGGGGACGACCAACCTGTCACGGTAGTGACAACCATCACCATTGTTTGACTCAATGACGGTTTGAATCTTCACCAGGGTGACAACCGTCACCTGGTCTAAATCATCACAGACTTAAAAAATTGAAAAAAAAAATATTTTTATTTTTGTTTCACTTTTAACTTATCTTAATTTTTTTTAATACTTTCAATTATTTTAAACAAACATGGATTAAAAAGGGAGAATCAGGCGTACACATTTTTATCCATGAAAAATCGAGTGCGAGGCGTACGTTTAATTTTAGTTCGACCATTCGTCTTTCATATATATATATATATATATATATATATATATATATATATATATATATATATATATATATATATATATGTATCCTTTTTAAATTTCGCAATTAGATTCAGACTAAAAGGGAATAATTGGGTGCACACCTTCATATTCATCAAATAATCAAACGCGGGAAGCACGCCTCATATTATTTGGGGCATTCTTCTTTTTCCCTCTAATAACGATCTTTTATATTTTTTATAAACAAAATTGTATTAAAACAGAATGATCGGGTGCACACCCTTTTATCCTCGAGTAAACGAACGCGGGGAGCATGTTTGGTTCTAGTTTAATTACTTGTCTTCCGCATAAAAACAACCATAACATGTCAACTTTATTTATGTCTAAGCACAATCTCTTTTCAATAATTCTTTTTCCTCCGTAGCATAATTAAACTCCTTTTCGCAATCAAAATCAACCAATCCACAAATTTTTGCTGTAATAACTACGTAACTTTGAGTTCTCCTTCGCACCTAGGGATACGTAGGAGGAAGATCCAACGTCTGGTCAATCACCCTAATAGAGACATTTTTTTGTCTTTTTTATTTTCTTTTAGACAATTTTATTAAGTAGAAGAAATTTAACACTTTAAGCTAACCTTTTTTAAAAACTAATTTAGCGGTAACCGTTGTTTACAAAGAATATCACGGGGTGATAATATCTTCCCCATGCATAATTGACCCCCAAATCTAAATTTAGTTGTGATGACCATATTTTTGTTCTTCGAGAGTTTTATCGATGTTTTCCCTTTAAAAATAAACTTCGATGGCGACTTCATTGTCATTCGAACGTTTATTCGCTCGCGTATTTTTTGCGCCACGACACACATCTTATGAATCGAAAAAATTGAAACAGGGAGTGCATGAATTGTTGCAAGCCGTCATGATTTGAATCGTATTACCATTTGATTCAAATCATAAGTTAGACTTGACTCAAATCATGAAGGAATGCATTTCCATGTTTTTCCATTGTCTTGTTTGATTCGGATCATACATTTTCATGGCTTGAATCATGAACCAAATCACAAATATGGGTTTCTCATATGTTTCATATATTGATTAAAATCACTTTTCTCCTTGACTCAAATCATACTTTTGCTTGTGACTTTAATCACACATCATTGTTCACTCATTTTATGCTCTAAGCATCCTTTCCTTTATCACTCTAATCATTAGTGACTTCCAACTTTTTACCACTTTGCAGTATCACAACGTTTACATGCCCTTTCGCATTAGGCTCAAGTTGTCCTAGAAATATTCTTGTA
Organism: Lathyrus oleraceus; assembly: GCF_024323335.1. Taxonomy (NCBI): domain Eukaryota; kingdom Viridiplantae; phylum Streptophyta; class Magnoliopsida; order Fabales; family Fabaceae; genus Lathyrus; species Lathyrus oleraceus. The sequence goes on along the minus strand of NC_066583.1, from coordinate 582,268,679 downwards.
GGGGCAGATGTGGACGCTTGTTGTTGGGCTACTTGAGAAATTTGGGTTTCTAACATTTCATTATGAGTAGCCATGGTGTCAACCTTAGACGTGAGTTGCCTTAAAACTTCATTGGTGTGGATGTTTTGTTTATTGAAATCCTAGTTTTGTCGGCTTTGGGTTATAATAAATTTTTTCATCATCATTTCAAGGTTTGACTTTCATGGAGCAACGGGGGCACCCTTCTGTCCTTAAAATTTTGGAGGAGCGGCGGGTGCTCCAAAACCGATAGCATTTTGAGGATTATTGTTATTATAGGATAAATTAGGGTGGTTCTTCTAACCAGGATTATAGATATTGGAATACGGGTTTTCCTGTTGAGCATAGTTCATCTGGTTGTGGAGGGTTCAATTATGGCCATTAACTGGAACACGACACCAATGTAGTCAGCTACTCCATAAACTTTTCAACTTGGAGTTATAACAGTTGTAGTAGCGGTAGGTGTGATGCTTAAGTTGTCTAACTTTTGGTACAAGGCATCCACTTTTGCGTTCATAGGATCGAAGGCGTTATCTTCATAAAGTCCTCCTTTTGTTGGGCTTTTTCAACAAGAGCGCGTTTGCTTCCCCATTAATGGTGATTTTGGGCTATATCCTTAATAAGGGCATAAGCCTCATCAAATGACTTATTTATCAGAGCTCTTTCTATGGTTGCGTCCAGAGTCATTCTCGTATTATAGAGAGGATTATTGGATAAGGTATGAATGATAAGCCACACTTCAAGTCCATGATATAGACATATTCTCATTGAAGCATCTCCCGTCACGTGTCTCGAGCATCCTCTATATAGTAATCACAACCTTTTTGCAGATATAAGACATTCATAGAGACAACCAAACAGGTAATTTAGGTACCCAACTAGTGGATCATTTAAGGTTAGTTAAATAACACTTAGGTATGTGTTGAAACAATTTTCGTTGGGTATGTATTGTATATCGTCTCCAAAGGGATTAGTGTGATATTACTGCCGTTCTACAGTTAACAATGTTTTAAGTAAGGATTTCAAAGGGTTTTCGATTGTGAAAAGTAACATTCACTATAGTTTGTAACAACGTTAAAAGATTTGAACTTAACATTTTAAAAATCATTTCAATATTAGAATTCATTAATCTATTTCATATTTACTTGATTAATCTAGCATGTGAATTTCATTAATAATCAATATAATCACGTATCACTCATCAACACCGCTTATGTCTAAAAGGTGTTGCAATTTTTATCGTATTGTTTAATCGACGATCTCTCAGTCTATTAACCAATAAAATAACATTAAGACTTGATACAAGTGAATATAAAACTCCAAATCTATGTCTAGATCTTGGTCTTTGATAGATGAAAACTTAGGTCAAGACTTGAAAGATATTTCTCAATAATGATTCAAACCACAAATATACATAAAAGCGAAGACAATCATCTAGATTGATCATTAAATAGTTCACATACAAAGGATCAAAAAGAAATACATACTATTTAGATTAATTACATCTAATCTTGACAAAAGGAGGTTTAGCTACACACATGGTATATTGCTTCATAAGAGAGATGAAAAGATTCACAAGCATCAATGTCGAAAAGTCGAAGATTGATGCTCCAAAGAATTGATTTTGATTTCCTTTGATGTTTTTGGTGTATTTTGCTCTTAAATGGATATTCTAACCTAAAAATATGAAGTACAAAAGTATATATACTAGGCTAAAAAAGAAGATCGCGTTAAGCCCCAATAGAGCGAGCTTAGTGCGGCTACGTGACAAAAAGGATCAAACAGCCACAAATCGAGTTGAGCTTGTGACCTCGTTCCTGACCATCTCAAAGCACACTTTGACCGTGCTGAGCAAGTAACCTCCTTTCTTGCCTCCTCTAACTGTGCTTTGGTCGCGCTAAGGACAGGTTCACTTTCTTGATTTTCAACAAAAATGCATCTTGAAGCTTTTCTTTTTCTTTTTTAGTGCACAATGCTTCAACTATGCAAGAAAACCTACAAAATAAAATGAAAATGATCAAACTTTACGATATTTACACGATAAAACTTAAAACCAATTATCTATAATAAAGTTAAGGTTTTGCTATGAAATTCCAATTAAACCAAGTGAAAAGGGCCACAAAATACTCTTGATTATATACAAAATATGACCCTTATCAGTATTCAATCCATGTTAACATTTGTAAATTTTACATTCCTAATGTGACAAAGAGGCCTAATGTGACCTTTATCGCCATAATAATGACATATAGGTTTAGATGAAATACCCTTTTCCATTTCTTCTAGCAAGTTAGTGTTTTTCTCAAAACCAACCCCTCTTTCACTTGAATACATAGAATTAGTAGAAGATAAAATAAATATAACTTGTGTTAATTTTCCTTTGAGAATTTTATTTTCAAGTTTTAAAATTGGACAAGTAACATAATCTATCTTTACTATCTTTTCAACTAACGTATCATAAGAACTAAAACTCTCAACTACGAGAGATGCATGATTTTCCTTTAAGGAATCTAAGGCACTATTAAGATCATTAATCTCCTTTTCAAGATTTGAAATAAGTTTTCTTTGGAGAGAATTTTTTTAAAAAGTATCTACATGCATTTCACTAAAAGCTCTCGACAATTATTTATAAGATGGTTTAACTTAAGGGTCAAAAGTATATACCTCTGAATCTTCACTTTTCTTGTGTGACATCAAGCATAGGTTGGTACATTCATCATTATAACTTGAGCTGGAAGATGAAAAAGAGATCTCATCTTATTCTTACCAAATGATATAGCCTCCGTAACCTTTACCATGTTTGCTCTTTATCTTGGAGAATTACTTACCCTTTTCCTAATGATGTTTGTTAAGAGTCAAACACATGGTTCTATAGTGACCCAATTCTCTGCATTCTAAACATGTGACATCTTCTTCATTCTCTTATGTTATTTATTGTGTGGATAAGACTTTTTGAAATTAATTAGATTTTTTTAAATGCTTGAGCTTATGTTTCCTCATATACTGATTGTAGCGTTGGACGAATAATCCCATCTCTTTTTATTTAAAAGAGTATTCGTCAAAACTATCACCTTCTGATGTTCAGTAATCAAAAATAAGTATTTTATTTATCGTATCCCAAGGAACTAGTGTGATATCACTGTCATTCAACAGTTAATAAGGTTTTACATGAAGGGTTTTATGAGATGTTCATTTCCATAAATGACATAAATTTAGAGATGGTAATAGATGATGAAAAGTTATGAAATAAAGATATTGATGTGATTAGTTTTTGTTAACTTACGTCGAATGTATCTTCTTGATCGATTATAAGCCCTAGTTATGCATCCTTATTATCATGAATCACTCGTCGACATTATTTATGTTTAAACCCTGACGGGAAGTCAACTGTATTGTTAAATCGATGATCTCTCAATCTATTAAGCAATACGGTGGCTTTAAGAACTGATACATATAATGATTGTTAGATCTAAACCTATCTCTATAATGTTGTATCTAACAAATGATTATCCTAAGTCGAGATTCAAACAACATTTCTCAATAATAGTTCAAATCTATAAAAGCAACGGCAAAATAAGGATAATATTAATATGAATGAAGAACTAGTGATATATAATGATGATCAATAAGAATACATATGATTATGGTAATGATAATTAATCCTAACATGAGAGATGTTTAGCTACTCATGGTAGCTTGGTAAAACCACAAAAATAATAGAGATTAACAAGCTTAAATTTTGATTTCTCGAGGATTCTTGTTGATCCACCATTGATCCTTCGAATTCGGAACCTTGATGATCTCTTGTGATTCACTCTTGACCAATATCCCAAGTCACTGTCAAATGTGTTATAACAATAATGGAAGTACTAATTTTTATCTTAGCGATATCACCCTATTTTTGCTCAGCTACAAACTGGCTCGCTCGGCCAAACATATTCCTTCACCATGAATTATTCTGACACGTTAGCATCAGAAACTAACATGTCTCACTTAGCCCCAGAAGTTGCACTCAATGAAATTTTACTTTGTCCTCACAGAGCTGAGCTAAGCGATACTGCTCCATCTGGATGTCTCAAAATTTCTTGCCTTGCTTCGCTTAAAGCTAGATATGTTATGCTTAGCGAAATTGCTTGAATTAGTACTTTGGAACTCCCTGCCTGGTTTTGCTCTGAGGGCGCTTGAGCTAGGCTTAGAGAAATCCCGCTTTGACTATGTTGCGCGAGATTTCTGATCATTCTTCACTTATTTTCTTGGTTTTTCTTTGCTTGGATCATGCTTGAGGCTTGGTTGGGGAAATCGTCTCACTTTGAGATGGTTGAGCAAGCTAATACAATTCAAACTCGTTCTTGATAATTTCTCAATAAAAGTGAATTACCTACAAAAATAAGTTAGAATTAGATAAAATGAGAAGGAATCACTTGGCATCTTGATACAACTAGAATATATACTCTTTTTGGGGTTTTAATGAATGAAACCTGCAAAATAAGTTAACAAATGCCAATTTATAAAGTGTTCATTTACTAACTTTTGGCACTTATCAAATCTCCCCAACTTGGAACTTTGTTTGCCCTTAAACAAAAGTCTTTCAAAGCTATTTAAATGCATGAATGTATGTACTAAGTTATCATAATTAACAAATTTACAAAAAAGATGGACATGTATGATTCAAAGGTAGGATGCACATGCAAGTCTTGCACTTATCACTCTCATAAATTTGAACCTTCTAAACACAAAATTCATGTCATACGTTCCAAAGCAATAACACATCTTAACTTGAATCACATCTAACACACTTTCTTATAAGTATATAAGGAATTGAAAAGCATGTGTGAATTGAACTCACATCCACAATTTTGCTAACATCTTGATCAAATTATGCCTTCATCTAGGCATACCATCATAAAAGCACCAAAGCATATTTCACTAAGGACTTTTAACTGGTGTAATTTGGCCGGGTTTCCAAAGAAAGGTTATTTCTACGGATAATTGAAACAAAATGGCCAAACTTATAGAAGAGCATTCACAAACTTTTAACATTTCAACACACTACTCATCTAACTCATTCTTAAACCCTTAATGACATTTGATGAACACTATCTTTCTGACATTAAATCTTTTTCTTTATTCATCTATTTTGTTTTTCTTTCTTTTTTCATTCATTTTTTTATTTCGTTTATTTTTCTTGCTTATGAAGCCACCTTTCCCTTTTCTCTCCGACTTGAACAAATCCTTACCTTTAATTTTGAATTCTCTTTAATCTATGACAAGGGACATAAATCAATCATGACTTGGTTTTCGGGTTTACTTCACACACACACAAAATATATCATGGATCAATTTATTTTGAAAAACAAGTTTGAGACAAACACGAAAACAAAAACAGTTGACAAATTGCACTATTACTTGAAACAATAAACAAAACACAACTAGATAACATAAACCACCATTCAAAAGTTATGATTTCTTGAAACACCAACAAAAATCCTTGTTGGGTGGTGGCTAAATGAGAGTAAATTTCATTTATTTTTGTATTGTCATGCCGGCTTAGCGCAAAAAAAGTTGGGCTTAGCGCAACAATGCTAGGCTTAGCGCAGTGGCGTTTAACACCAAATTTTGGGTCTAAGCACGCACATCAATTCATCAGTATTTTGAAATTTTCTTTTGTACGCAACCATTATGCCATCTACTCTCAATTTTTAAAACTAAAATGAAAATAAAAATAAAAATACTTAAAACATTGGTTTGCCTCCCAACAAGCGCTTGTTTAATTCCATTAGTTTGCCACCTTTTTCAAAAAAATTCAAGATGCTTTTCTTGTACTGATCCATTCACTTTCGTCACTACAATATGGTTTTGCTTTTTGATGCAACTTTCTTAATGGCTTGACCATTTTGATTAAATCTTTGATGATTTTCTTGTAGAATGTATCTTGACTCTGAAACCTTCTGATTCCTTTGACTTTCTTTGGTGGTGGAAGTTTATCACTCATTTCATTTGTTGTTTTCTCTATTCTATCTTTCAGAAAGAAAACTTCCTTTGACATGTATGTCACATCTCAAAAAATATGATTCCTCGCGATGGTCGCGGAAAAATAGTTCGAACAGAGTCGCCACCGAACTTTATTTATTCCAATGAAGGAATAGGAAAATATCGATAAAACCTCTAGAAAATAGAATCATGGTCGTCGCAACCATATTCGGGTTCGGGAGTCGATTACACAAAGGGAAGGTATTAGCATCTCTCACGTCCGTTGTATTCAAAGGGAACCTTTTAGTTTAATTTGTGATTTGAATGTTAGCTAAATGTTATTTGTTCTCTTCGAATGAATAAAGATTGAAAAGAGATGGATGGAAACCTCAAAAGGGGGAAAGGGAGGTTTTTTATTAGTGTGCTTGCCAAGATCTCGCAATCTCGTGCTTGCGTATCCTTATGGTGCAATAAGGAAATCAGAGCATTCGTAGTTCGGGAAACTACGGTTTGTTGGTGTCTTTTAGTGAACAACAGTTTAGATCGCGTTCTAAAGGCTAAATGTTGGCTTGTTTACTCTTGGCGGAGGCTTAAGCACTAGTTTGTTGTGCGTGTTAGAAAGGATTAAACAGTGTTCTTTCTGAAAAGAGTTTTGAACACACGGGGGTGATAAGTTGAGTTAATATGTTGAATGTTTTGTTTGATTAGTTTCGATCGCACATGGGCGAGAAAAGATAGATTTGATGTGTTAAGATATTTTGTTGGATGATGATTACTCGGATAGTCGAGTAAGGCAACTCGTATCCAAATAGTCGAGGAAGGGAATCAAAGGCTCTAGACCATCTCCCTTTTCATCCTTAATTGTAAAAGGATTTGATAATAGTTAAGGTATTTTGAGTGGATGACGAATACTCGGAAAATCGAGTAAGGCAACTCGTATCCTAATATTCGGGAAAGGGAATAGAAGGCTCTAGACCATTTTCTTTTTCATCTAAGTGATTATGAAAATAAGTTTGTGTATGGTTGATGTATTTCAGAATAAACGACAAATACTTGAATGACTGAGTAAGGCAACTCATATCCAAGTATTTTTGAGGAGAGGAATCGAAGGCTCAAGACCATCTCCCTTTTTATTCAGTTTACTATGAAAATGATTGATTTAACCGTGTTTGGAAGTTTTTTAGAGAGATGACAATTGTTTGACTAACCAAGTAAGGGAACTCGTATTCAAACAATCGAGGAGAGGAGTTGAAGACTCAGAACCATCTCCCTTTTCATTTCTTATAAAAATGATTCAATTTGATTAGGTTTAGGCGGATAGAAAGGACAATTGTTCGACTAACCGAGTAAGAGAACTCGTATTCAAACAATCGGAGAGAGGAGTTAAGACTCAAAACCATCTCCCTTTTCGTTTCTAAATGAAATGGTATTTAATCATAATTAGATGTTTTAATTAATTTTAAATAAAAATACTCGACATTGGATCGAGGTTTTAAATTTGTGTTTGTTGATGAATTAGATTATAATTAGTGTATCAATCATCTATTCGATTAATTAAAATCAAATAGGTTTCATTGTAAGAAAGCCCAAGAGTAAGCTATGGGAGGTTGATGACAATGATAAAAGCAATCGACTTACAAAGGTATTTGAAATGGGGACTCGATATTGAATCGAGAATTGTGTGATTTATTAAAAGGGTTTAATAAGATAGTAATGCTTAGGATGGTTAATAATCAAAAATTGTCAAAAAAAACACTTCAACACATGATTTATTCAACTATAGATAACACAAGTGAACCTAACCAATCGAGATATAAAACAATAAATAAAATTCTTTACATCCAAAAAAAACAAAATGCAACATTAAATAAATAAAATAAACTAATTAATAATGATAATAAAAGATTAATTAATAAAAAAATATTTAGTTAATTCTAATAATAATAATATTTTAGGTGCAAAAAGAAGGGTAAAAAAAAAAGAAAAAGACCAACACAAATTTGGATGGGCCTTTTAAACACCTAGAACCCATTTGGGCGTACAGTAATAACGCAAAGGAGTGGGCCAAACATCCAAAAGGCCCGCGTAGGGGGGGCTCCAATTCGGCCACAGTGAAGCCCGAAATTGGGTCCAAACGAATCCCTCAACAAAACTCAGAAGAAAAAAAACGAAAAGCCTCTTCCAAATCCAAAGGTCTTGGTCAAAACAAAATTGGTTTCCCAAGGTATAATGACAAGTGGCTATGATTGCAGGAGGGGAAGCGAAAAAGCCACATCTTGGGCAGTGAAAAAACATCAGCATTAAAAACCTTTGGGACTTACACCATCAACAAATCTTTATACACCTAAACGACATTCAAAGTAGTCGCACGCGGACCCTCTCCCCATTTATTCTCTTCTCTTAGTTCCTAATGTCGCAGACAAAAACACAATCTAAAACTCTCCATGCCAAAACTTCCCGACCCAAAACCGAAAAAACACTCTCAAACGCTCTGACATCACATGATAAATCAAAGATCTACCTTATATAAACCCTTAACCAAACTCCAACAATCAAATCGAAACACTTCAATCTAAACCAATAAAACTAACAAACAATCACACATGCCAACAATCAGGTTTATGACGTCGATGCGTTATTTATGCGACAGGAAACATATGGAAAAAGTGAAGAAGGAAATGAAATAAACCTTACCGGAAAATAATGTACATAAAGATGCAATTCCTTAATGAGGTAATTGTTGTGTATAAAGACATAATGGCAATAAAGTTGAGTTTCCATTGAGTTTCAACATTGCCATGATCCTCATGTCTTTGATGGTCCGAGCATCTTGCCTTTGAAAAAGCCAGATGGATTGATTCTTCGCCTAATAATGGTTTGTTTCATGTCAAGATCACATATCCTCTTAACCACTAATAATGGTATCAAATTTATGTTGGAACCAATATCAATCAATGTTTTTCCAACATTTATGTCTCCTATGGTAATATGTAACATAACTCTTCAAGGATCTTTTTCTTTCTGTATAAGGGTTTTCTGAATAATAACACTGTAGCCAACATCTAAATGAATTGTTTCGTCATTTGTGTACCTCCTTTTCTCTGTAAGATTTTCCTTCATGAATTTAGCATATGTTGACTTTTGTTCCAAGGCTTTAGAAAATATCTTGAAACCTTGCATATTGTCTCTCCTTGTCTTTCTTTGTAGGAGCATATGAATATGCCAAATGTTGCACTAGAGGGTTTATCATATTTCCTTTAATTTCCCTCATTTTCTAATTTTTCGTTTTCTATTCATCTTTCACTTTTGCTTCACTCTCTTATTTTTTTCTTCTTATTTTCAACTAAGTCTTCCTCTTTATTTTCTTCTTATACTTCCTTCTCACTCTCAACTTTTTCCTCCTCTTGTTTTTATTTTGTGTCAAGAACAACTTGTTCTATTTCAGAATTGTAATTAACTCTCTTGTTAAACACTTTTCTACTGCTGGTTGTAATTGTGTTGCAGTGCTCCCTTGGATTGGTTTGTGTGTTGGCCGTATATGTTCCTTGTTATTTATTTGCTAATTGCTTTGCTATCTAGTCAGCTTGCATTTCCAGATTCTTGATTGATGCATCGGTATTCTTTTGAAATTTTATCTGGTTATGGAGGGTTTTGGTTAGCATTATGATATGAATTCTATAATTTAGACGGTTCTGCATCTCGCGTCAGCCCTTACCATAGTTTTCATTGTTTCCTTACTGATAACTTGGATTGCCTTGATATGCCCATTGCCTCTGCTAATTTCCCATGTAGTTTACTTCTTCACATGATGTAGGATAGAAACCAGTTGGATGGTTACCAATGCATAGTTTAGAAAAAACCACTTGTGAGGGTTTTCTCGGTACCTCTTGCATTTCCTTGAGTTGTTGTGGAATCTTTGATAGTTGCTTGATCAGTTATTCCATAATTTGAGTGAGTAATTTGTTCTGAGTCAAGATTGCATCGTTCGTGCCCAATTCAATTATGCTAACTTTTGTTTGTAAAAAAATTATATTATATTGGACCTGATGATCGTTGAGTGCCATTTGATCAATAATAGTTATTGCATCATCCGCACTCTTGGCCATTGAAGAACCACATGCAGTTGCACCCAATAGAAGCTTTGGTTGCGATTGGAGTCCATTACGGAAAATATGAATTTATGTAAGATCATATAAACCATGATTTGGAAATTTACATAACATGGACTTGTAATGATCTCATGCTTCACAAAGTGTTTCTACTGAACCTTGAGCAAATACGGTAATAGTTGTCTTGGCATCCATGAACTTGTTATGCGGGAAGAATCGGTTAAGAAACTTCTCCTCGAGTGAATTCCAATTGTGCATACACTATTTATAACACAATCAAAATGGATAATTGAAAAATTATACGAGAAATGTTATTGCATAGTTTACAACAGGAATAACATTCTACGACCAAAGTTGAAGTACCAATTCTAACAAAACCTACAACTTATGCAATAAATCGGTACCAACGGAAAATCCTATCATCATACAATTCTAGAAAGCAATAAAAACACCTTAATCAAGAAATCAACTACAAAATTAAATGAGAGAGAGAGAGAGTACACCAGGATTTATAGTGGTTTGACACTTTCGTCCTTACTTTCTGATTAATCTACTCTTCGATGGTTTCTCATTGAAAATCCGTTGGCCTTCCACTTTAATCGTAACAAAATTACAAGGGTTCATTCAATCACTAGTTTAGAATAAATTCTGAAAGTTAAATTTATTGTTTCTGGATCTTCACTTGTACACAGCTCCACGAACTAAAACTTTTGAAAAATCTTTACACGAATTCGCTTCTTGAATCTTCCAGCCCCAACAACATGCTCCTAAGTCTTCGTCGGTGGAAATCTTTACTCGAATCCACTGGTATCTTGAGTGTTGATCTGTCCAAAGATTAAGAATAACTCTTTCCTCCTTTATAGCCTTCCACACAATACTACCAAGGCCAACCTAGGGAGAAGAACCTCCTTCTTTTTCACTGGAATTGTCATAACCAGTTCAGAACACCACACACTCTTGTAAGCCTCTAAAATCCTAACAAAATCTTCACAAACACGTTAAATTCAAAATGAATGTCTTCAATCAATCACGAATCTTCAAAGATAGGATTCAGATCCATGCAACAATGGAAAAATAATGAGATAGAATATGAAAGAAATTGTTTGTAAGTGTTCAAGAAATACTCAAAACTCTTTTGAAAATGAAAGAACAAGTGGTTTGTGAGTTTTCAATCATCAATTGAAGTGTGTGTTTTCTAACTTTGTGAATCATTTTAAGAGAGAAAATAACTTATATGTGTTGGATATGAAGCATAAAAATTAGTGAAAAATCATGTTTGATTCGAGTCATGAACACTTGTTTGATTTAAGTCAAGAGGAAAAGTAATGTGGAACATGAACTACACTTACTGAGAAACTCGTTTTGCTATTATTCGAGTCAAGTGTATATTGTTATTTGACTCATGCAAGTTATGATTTGAGTCATGAAGAAGCCATGATTTAACTCAAAGAAAACAACGGTTGGCAGGAACTCTGTGATTTGACTCATGTAGAAGTTGTGATTAGTGTCACAGGATTCCATGATTCGAATCCTGTTCAATTTGCTATAACCCTCACAGACTTACAAAAACTTTTGTTTTCCCTCTTTTTAATTTGATTTGACTCATAGATGTGTGATTCTAATCACACCCCTAAAATATATTTTTTTAGATTTTAAAGATACTTTAATATTCTACTTGTGACATGACTTGAACCAATATGATATATAGTTCATGTCCCAAAACACAATTAATTGACTTAAAACATGTTGTTCATACTCAAACATAAACAATTTGAATTATGCATGCTAAAAATATGCATATATAAAACTTAATCCTTGAATATGCATAGTTAAAGAGGAGTCTCAATAATATAAGACTAAAATCAAAGTAAGCCTTAAGAGACAGGAAACAAAATCATATAGAGGTCACCCCCTTAACGTATCAGAACATGAAACTTCATTCTCCTTTTCTTCTAATGATTTGTCTAGAAGCTTGACTTTAGGAGAAAAGTGGGAAGGGGTTTCATGCTCTTCCACCTCCTTCTTAAAAGAAGAAAGTTGTTCCTTCCCATAGGATAGTTTTTTTCAAATACCATAATGTTCAAGAAAGACGGTTATAAGTTGTTTCTTCAGGCGCTCATTCTTTCTTCTCTGGTTGTCTGAATTAAAAGCATATCTTAGTCTTGAAGCATTTATAGATAGAATGATGGTCGCACGGGGAAGATGGTAAGACACATCCCGATGTCACTTGTATCGTCGGCCTAGCCACATCCATATTTGGACATGGGGAGGTTGAAATGGTATTCTTAGCTAGTGATTTCATTCTTTTGATAATATCATGAATGACGCCCATGTTATCTGGAAAAAAAAGGGAAACAGCAGTTAAAATAAGCAATAAGGCAACAATGAAGACATATTTAAGGTTGACTCCCTCTCCTCACCAAATATATCTCTCATTTCTTTCCTTTGGACGACTCTACCGACAATTGTGTTTCAATGTATTGCCTTTTCTACTAAGACATGGGCCCATCTAAAGGAGCGACTCTTTACACAAAAATCAAGCTCTCCCAAAAAGCAACAAGATCAATCTTCATGTCCTTCTCTTTCTTTGACAATTCCTCATACTATAATACATACTTGTTTGGAGTCTCCAAGAAATTAATACGTTTCCAGTACTTGGGGAACCTATTTGCACACTTCTTTGACTCATAACTAGAAAGGTAGGACGGAGAACACACAAACTCGAATAAGCCTCACGACTTTGTGGAACAACTAAAAAATACCGTCCTTAAAGTTGTAAATAAAATATCAACAAAAAAAATCCTGACGAAATAAAAGCAACCCTTCCTCCCGCTCCACCTTGGCAAAAGTATGTTGCACATTGAATAGATGAAATAATAACTTTAGAGTTGCTACCCCATTCTTATACTCACCCAAATATCAAAACACATTTGCATGAGTCTAGTTAACCAAGTGCGTCTATGAAGGAGCAATTTTTAGGTCGTTCAAGAGCCCCACTTTGAAGTCGTTGAAATGGAGTCTAAATCCCATCCTAGAGAAAAGACACAAATGAAGAGGAATCAAACATTTATCGATGGAGTTGCACAATATTTTAATGGGCTCTATGTGAGAGATTGGCCAGTTAAAGGACGGGCCAACGTCCTGGTGAGCATTTTCTAGATTACGAGTCTCACTAAAGATGTCGTACCCTAAATTTTGACCACCATTTTTCCTAACTTAGAATCTAGGTCACAAACATATCTAGAGCCTATATAAATCATATGGTCAATCCCAATGACTTAAAAAGTCAAAGACAGATCATTTTGACTTTTTAAAGTCTTTGATCTCATCATGATTAACTACTAATATAGGACAGTCCAAGTTTTGTTTAACGTAATGTTTTGTTTTTAAAGCCTTTAGTTATTAAAATTAACTAGGTTACTTTTATTAAATTAATTAGACATTTATTAATTTATATTATTAATAAAATCAATTGGATTTTTATTAATTTATAATTAAATTAATAAAATATTAATTAGTTTATATTATTAAGTAAATTAATTAGATCTTTGATTATTTTATAATTTATTTATTATATTAATGAGTTAATTAGGTTAATTTATATTATTAATTAAATTAATTAGATTTTTTATTATTTTATAATTAATTTATTAGATTAATGAGTTAATTAGGTTAGTTTATATTATTAATTAAATTAATTAGATTTTTGATTATTTTATAATTAATTTATTAGATTAATGAGGCAATTAGGTTAGTTTATATTATTAAGTTAAATTAGATTATTAGAAGTGGTGATGATATTTTTTAACACCGGTCAAGAGGTTGACCGAACCAAACCCAATTCAATTGGGTCAAAAGATTGACCCAAGTCCACAATTCAACTGGGTCAAGCACGACCCAAGTCCATCACCAAACCGTGTCAAGTTCATGACCCGAATTCATCCCGAATTTCCCAATTCAACCCCAAACCCTATTATGCGTGCAATTGGAAGCAGAGTTGGATCAAAACAAAATCCTACAATTTTAAATTCAATCAAAACTTTCCAAATCCATTCATAGATTCATTACATAGTACAAACTACAAGAAAAATTGGACCAAGTACATAATCAAATCAAAGAAACATAAAATCTAACATAACCAAATCCTATCAATCAAATTACAACTTTGTAAAAACAAACTTCCTAATTAATTTACTAAAACCCTAAATTAATTTATAAATACAGAGAAAATTAGAGAAGTTGGGGAGGAAAAAATCTAAACCCTAAGAACTACTTGCTTTTGTGAATCCCATAACCTTCACTTAAAGCTCAAATTGAATAGTGATTAGGGTTTCACATTGAAACTCTAATTCCTTCGAGCTCAACCTCCAAGTCTCACCTACAAAAGAAGAAGAAGAAGAAAGGGAGATCAGAGGAAGAAAATAGAGGAACCAGATCAAGAAAAAGAAAAGAAGGGAAGGGACGCAACATAAGTGGACACGACCTAAGGGGTAGGTGTCTTATTCTTCATTTTCTTGAAACCATATGAATATGCAATGTCACTCTGTTTGATTGTTATTGTTTAAGGTTTCAGTTTATGATTTGGTTTGGGGCTTCTAGAATGTTTGATTTGCTATTTTGATGCTTGATTGAGGTTAAAGAGGTTACGATCTAGGGTTTAAGGGGTGTTTGATGTGATTTTGGGTAGGTTTATGATGGTTATGGGCTTAGGGTTGAAGGTAGGAGATTAATATTCATCTTCATCATGACGAACATGATGAAGATCTGAGGTTTTGGGCTAAAGAATAGGAGTTAGGGTTCTTGAGAGGGTTAGGGTTCATCCATGTTTAGGTTAGGGTTAGGGTTAGGGTTCATAAGAACCCAGTTAGGGTTCATTTGGGTAGTGTGTTAGGGTTAGGGTTATAAGGGTTTAGGGGTAGGGTTTCTGGGTTGGTGTTCATCATTTGGATGAACACCGGTTGAATATTTGAAGATCCCGATTGAACTTTAACCAGAGATCTGGGGACTACGGTGGTTTATGGGTTTAGGATTGTGGCCCGAGGGAGAAGAGATATAGAGAATAAGAGAGACAGTAGAGTGAAGAGTGAGGGGAAATAAATGAAAGAGCCTGAAGGGGATTTCCTTATATGCTTCCCCCAAGATGATCCGCGTTACACTCATGTGGCTAATCCATGACACATTGTTTTGCTGACTCATTTAAACCATTGTGTGTACATGTGTATTGCCTTCTCCCATTGACTTTAAATCTAAACCCATCATCTTACATACTTTGACCAGTAATCAATACCAAAGGCCCTGATTTCACACCACACGATCCTTTTAATCTTGATCAAGAGGTACAGAGAGTCAACTGTTGACTATCTCCCTCCGTAGACTCCCTCCAGCGCATGGGATCAAAGTTGATGGGCCTCACTCCCTTGTTTTTCACACCCACAAATCTCAGCCCAATCAATTAATAAAATTATATATACACCCCCTGCGTTTTGTCATACGGTGAACTGGACTTTTTGTGATTTTTATCGCAATGTCGCGGTTAGCAAGAGTCGCCACCGACTTTTCTTTTATCCAATAAGGAAAGGTGGAAAAGAACAGGAAAGACCTTAATTTAGATTTTGGGTTCGGGAGGTAAGTTATACAAAGGGAAGGTGTTAGCACCCTTTGTATCCATGGTTATCCATGGGCTCTTAATTGCTCGATCACTTATATTATTTTTGTCTGAAAAAAAAAAGTGTTTGTGAATTGTTTGGAAAATTGTTTTTGGAAAGAGAATTTAACTTTGTAATGATTCTTGTATGAATGTATACAAAATGATTATCTCGTTTAGTTTTGAAAATTGTTTAGAAAAATATAACTCGGTAATGATTCTAGTATGAATGTATACCAAGTGGTGATTTTCTGAAGGTATTTTGAAAGGTGTGAGGTGTGAAAAAATGTTTTAGGTTGTGAGCCAGCAATTAAGAGTTATACCGACCCAAGGTCTTTACGGGCATTTCCTATCCTTATGAGGGTAAAACTGTCCTTATTATTGAGAAATAAGTAGTTTTATCCTTTGGATGTAAAAGGGTCATCGTAGGGTCATCGATTGGTCATTGAAGGCAACAGTTATGAGGATACCTTAGCATTCGAAGGGACTATCATCATTTAACCGTAGGCAACATCGGAGGGTCATCGAGGGACAAAGTTGTATATTCGAAGGCAACATCCGAGGGACTATAATTTATTTTATGATGATTTAACCGAAGGGTCTTTGCTAAGGGTATCCCCACGTTCGCGGGACATGACCGTAATATCGTAATCGTAAGGCAACAAAGAGAGGTCCAAGATCACTTATTCAAAGGCAAAGTTTTACAATTAATTATATAATTAGGATGAAACTCCACATTAAAATTATTAAAAATAATATATTAAAAAATTAATACATTAGAAATTAATACATTAAAAATTAATTTAGGGTGAAACTCCACAAGGGTATCCCACAAATAAAGTGGAATACCTAGCCAATAACCTTTTCCTGGGATATGTGAACCTTTACGAAACTCAAAAAAAGAAACATGTCAGAACACCAAATCAGGGTGCAATCGAAGATTACACCGGAGAAATATCACAACAAGGGCAAAAAGGCAGTCCTTGACGAAGGAACCGCGCTACCTGCAGGGATATGAATACAAAACACAAAACATGTATCTCAAAGTAAAATGCCACCAAGGGGCTCAAACATTGCCTCCTATCGAGGTCTTCCAGCTAAGAAAGCGATAAAGTATGAGAAAGGGAAAAAATTACCACACGGATAAAGATCCGAAGCTATAGCAGTTAAAGGGGCAAGAAACCCTGAAATGTCTCCAGCTGGACCGTCAAAGGAAATCAGTCAACACGAATAATCAGAATAAAACTCCAGGGGGTATCCCACAAATAAAGTGGGAAACCACGCGAGTGTCTCTGCGAAAGCCATGTGAGCCCTCACAAAACTCGACAAAGGGTTAGAGCAGCAGGATGAAATCAAGAGAAAACAATGCCATGGAAACACAAGACAGGTTAGAATAAACAAAATAGGGTAACCCAGAGTTGCCCCTAAATCAAAATGTAACCACATGAATAATTCCATCAAAATTCACAAAAGGCTCACAAAAAGGTATCAAATTCACCCATAATACCTCATACATTTAGAGCATTCAAATAAAAGGCATAAAGATGATGGATATAGGGCAAACCTGATTGGAGAGCTTGATTGAAATTGAGTTGCACCCGTGAGGTTTACAAGTGGAGTTCCCTTCAGGGTTTGGAGGTTGCTCTGAACTCTGTTGGCTTTTCTCTCACTATCTTTTTCCTCAGGGTTTTGTTCCAAGGAAACCTCAGAGTGTTTTGCTTCTCTTCCTTCTTTCTCAAGTGAATCTCCCAGTGTCTGTGTGTAAACTCCAAGTCTGAAGCTTCAGTATTTATAGACTAATTTCGTGGGTAATGGGCTTGGAATGTTATATTTTATTTATTTATTTAATTATTTAATTATTTAATTATTTAATTAATTAATTAATTAATTAATTTTTTTTATTTTTTTTTTTTTTTTTTTTTTTTTTCGTTTTTTTTTTTTTTTTTTTTTTTTTTTTTTTTAGGAAAAATGATGGGTAATTTTTGGGGTATGACAGCTGCCCCTGTTCAATATTCTTGAACCGAGAGAGTTAGGATGGCGTGTATGCCATTCGTGGTCTGGAGGTGGAAGATTATTGAACACTAGAATGCCCCAAAAATTTGCATTTGAGAATCGACAGTTGGTCTTGATGGAGATGGGCTTAAAGATGCCATCCGGGAGGTTTGATGATGAAAGCTTCAGATCGAGCCGTACATTAGGCCAATTTGAAGACATGGGTGCCACACTGGGTCGTACATTAGACCGAATAATGAGTCATCCATCAGGCTGCCGACTTCGCTGGGGAGTCGGAGTGTGTCATATGCTGTTGGGGATAAAGGATCAGAATGGACCATACGCTAGATCGTATCTGAGTTGCAGAATGAGCCGTACGTTAGGCTGAATCTGATGACGAAAGGGGTAGTCGTACGTTAGACTACACTTCAGAAATGTACCGTATGTTAGGTAGCATTTGAGGGGATGGACATCCGAACGGGTCGTACGTTAGACCGTCGCAGAATGAGTCGTCTGTTAGGCCGCATCTGATGATGAAAGCGGTAGTCGTACGCCAGACTACACTTCAGAAATGTACCGTACGTTAGGTAGCATCTGAGGGTTGTAAGATCCAAACGGGTCGTACGTTAGACCGCGTTGGAGTTGCTGGAGTTCAGAATGGATCGTACGCTAGATCGTATCTGAGTTGCAGAATGAGCCGTACGTTAGGCTGTATCCGAAGAAGAAAGTAGTCGTACGCTAGACTACACCCCTGAATGTACCGTACGCTAGGCAGCATCTGAGGATTTGAAGGTCCAAATGGGTCGTACGTTAGACCGCATTGGAGTTGCTGAAGAAGTCATATGTTGGGCTGAATCAGAATGAACCGTACGTTAGGCTGTATCTGATAACCTGTATATGTTGTACTTGCAATAAATGTCTGGGATGGGCTTAAAGATGCCATCGTTAGGAGGATATCGAAGTGTTGTCAGAGTGAATGTTCCCATGAACTGTATTTGAAATATGTATCTGAATCTTGAATGTGATTGATAAAGGTGTCTGTCTGAATGAACCTTTTATTTTGACTATATCAGGAGGATAAATAACCTGCAAAGAAAAGTTAGCTTCATGCTATGTCATGATGTATGAGATGTTTCGTGTTATGCTAAAATAAATGCGAATGTTGTATGCATGCGTATGCTGTGAAATGATGTAATGAATGAGTTATGCGTATGAGAAGTTCTGCTTGGGGACTCTACTGGGGAAAATAAATCCCCATCTACTGATTGGAGATATTTGTGTCGATGACCCTTTCTCGGCTGGGGATGCTTGATTTCTGTCTGATGGTGGAAATATTCAACAGAGCCTGGCTGGGGATGGATGAGATGATCAATCTGTCTGGTGACGCCGACCTCTGTTGGGGAGTAACTGGCTGTGCCTGGGGATACTGCCGTTTTCTGAGGAAAAAAAAAGGCTTGCTGGGGAAGAGAATTGGTAGCGGATTCATTGGAAGCATGATTAGACCTTTTCCTTGATCCTGAAGTCGGGTAGTAATTGCTATTGCTATTCTATGCATGTATTTTTGGTAAACATCAGTCATATTCAAATGCACATATTAATTCAAATTAAATCAATGGACATTTACGCAACCAAAACAGAAAAGTAAAAACAAAAGCATCTTTTTTGAAAGAGGGTTGTATTGATTTTGAAAGGAGGCCTATAAACAGGCAATTTGTGTACAAGGAGACAGAAATCCTAGTAAGAGGAAATT
This sequence comes from Lathyrus oleraceus, assembly GCF_024323335.1. Classification (NCBI taxonomy): domain Eukaryota; kingdom Viridiplantae; phylum Streptophyta; class Magnoliopsida; order Fabales; family Fabaceae; genus Lathyrus; species Lathyrus oleraceus. Next base: position 582,249,196 of record NC_066583.1, on the reverse strand, counting down.
GTCGAAAACAAAGAGAAAGCTATGTGGAAGAAGTCCTATTGATTTTAAGCCTACTACTGTCATTATGTCTTCGAGCATCTCATCCCTCGCTGTCGGATAGAAGTGATTGGCTTGGTCAGTCCCTCGAACTTGGATGAAAGTTGACTGAGAACGGGACATAGTCATACGCTTTAATCCCTAATTTTTGCCTGGACCGCCTTTTCAGGTTTTCAGTCCACCAGGATACCCTTTTTTGCCCAAGCCGCCTTTTCAGGTTTTCGACTTGTCGGGTGTACATTTTTTTTTATATATCCCTAATTTTTGCCCGAACCCTTTTGGTTCGCCGGGATGCCCTTACTTTTGCCTAGATACGTCGATCTAGCGGGTCTCTTTTATGCGTAGTATTTTTTAACTATGTCCGCGTTCACGGGATGCGGGAAATCTTCACCATCCATTGTAGCGAGTATCATGGCTCCACCTGAGAATACCTTCTTAACTACAAATGGCCCTTCGTATGTGGGAGTCCATTTGCCTCTGGGGTCAGTTTGTGGTAGGATGATGCGTTTGATTACCAAGTCGCCAATTTGATACACTTGTCTCTTGACCTTTTTGTTGAATGCCCTGGTCATGCGCTTCTGATATATCTGCCCGTGACATACAGCCGCAAGTCTCTTCTCATCCATCAAATTTATCTGATCGAGTCGAGTCTGAATCCATTCGTCCTCGTCTAAGCCCGCCTCTTTCATGATCCTTAGAGAGGGAATCTGAACTTCCACTGGTAAAATGGCTTCCATTCCGTAGACTAAAGAGAAAGGAGTTGCCCCTGTCGAAGTTCGCACGGAAGTACGATAACCATGAAGAGCAAATGGTAACATCTCATGCCAGTCTTTGTATGTTACCGTCATCTTTTGTATAATCTTCTTAATATTCTTATTAGCCGCTTCTACAGCGCCGTTCATCTTTGGCCGGTACGGAGAAGAGTTATGGTGTTTTATTTTGAACTGCATGCAGAGTTCAGTTTAGTACCATTATCAGTGATAACTCTTTCAGGAGACAGCAGGTTTCTCGAATGTATATTTGATAAGATCCATCTTAGAAATCAATAAAGTGGTATGATTCAACATATACTGTCTTAGTCGGCGAGCAGCCCAAGCCAAAGCACAACAAGCTTTCTCGAGCTGTGAGTATCTTGTTTCACAGTCGGTACCTTTTGCTAAGGCAGTGTGTGACATGCTCTTTTCGACCAGACTCGTCATGTTGCCCCAACACACCCTATTGAATTTTCTAACACGGTCAAATACATAGTTAGAGGTCTTCCTTCAACCGGTGGCATCAGAATTGGAGGTTCTTGGAGATATTTCCTGATTTTGTTATTCATCATTCCATGCCATCTCTTGATTTTTCCTTTTTAGTAGTTTGAAGATGGGTTTGCAGGTAGCAGTTAAGTGTGGAATGAATCGGGCAATGTAATTCAAGTGTCCCAAGAAACCTCTGACTTCTTTCTTGTCTATTTCAGTACCCAAATTTGCAATTTCAATTGATTCCTCTTGCGGCTGTATGGTCTTTTCTTCTTGCAGTAGTCGGGCAAGTTCTCCAGGGACTTCACAATCTTCCTCACTTCCATCCTCGGCTTGGTAGATCGGATTTTCAAAGTCATAATGAACAGTAGCAGAGTTATTACCAACAGGATCCAGAGTGGATATGGATCGGCAAATTGTTACGTGAGTGTGTGCAAGAAAACATAGCTTGTTTGAAAAATGACAGGAAAAATAAAGAGCGCAATATTTGAATGCAAAAAGTCCATTGATTCATTGAATGTGAATATGCTTATGAAAATGACAAAACCCTTGAAAAATTAGCTATTGTGCCCCGGGCATAGACACAATGCTTTGAAACACTAAAATAGCAATAACAATTACTCCTGACTAAAGGAACTCAGGATAGTGTCTTCAGCCTTCCAATTATTGAGTCTGTCGCCAATTGTTGGGAAAATCCAGCTATCCAGGTCACAGTCGCTGTCAGCATCTTCTACAACATTAACAGTCTCGTCATGACTAGGCAGAGGAGCAGTGATGACATTAGGAGTCTCCGGAGGATCAGAGGTAACTGCCTGTATCTTTCCACTTCGAATGCCGCTTTCAACATGTTCACCTGTTAATATAAGTGCAGTGAAACCCAATGAGGAACTCCTTAATAGATGGCCGTAGAATGGGCCAGTCAGTGTGCTCATGAACATGTCCACTAATTCTCGATCAGTCATAGGGGGTTTGACTCTGCCAGCCAAATCTCTCCATTTTTGAGCATATTCTTTGAAGCCTTCTTTAGAGCCCATAGTCATATTTTGTAGCTGTAGCCGAGTAGGCGCTAACTCAGAATTATACTGGTAGTGCTTGTAGAAAGCTGTTGCTAAATCAGTCCAGGTGCGGATGTCAGAGCTCTCGAGCTGATAATACCATTCCAACTGTGTGCCAGACAGACTCTCTTGGAAGAAATGGATCCATAGCTTCCCATCAGTGGTATGCGGCTGGATCTTTCTCACATAAGCTCTTAGATGCATCTGAGGACAAGATGCACCATCATACTTAGTGAAAATGGGAACCTTGAATTTGCGGGGAATGACCACATTAGAGACCAGACCCAAGTTTTCAAAATCCAGACCGGGCACTTTCTGCCCCTCCATAGCTAGCATACGTTCTTCCAGCAACTTGTACTTATCATCCTTCGGAGAGTACTGTTCATGTTCATAATCTTCATCGTCGTCCTCAGAATTGACGAGATTAGGATTCTCATCTTCCGAATCATTCTCGGTTTCTTCTTCTGAATCCTTCGGAATTCTAATCTTGACTCCTGTAACCTGTCCCTTAAGCCTTCTCCCCGGGTTGATGTAACCCACAGGTTTCTGGTCCTTCTTCTTCTCCATCAAAAGAGCTTTCAGTTCTTCCTGCCCCTTAGATAAGCTCAGCATCATTTCCTGGAATTGAGCATTCTGGGCCTGGAGATCTTTGACAGTTTGTTCGAGAGCCATTGTTCAATCTGTTTGAATCTGCTGGAATCTGTTGGAATCTGTTGGAATCTGTTTGATAGGAAAATCGTGAGAACACTGATCCTTTAGAATACCTGTTATGCGATGCAATGCAATGTATGAAATGTTTTCAAGGACTTTTGGGATTTAACTTTGCATAAACTAACAAAAAGAGTTTTTTTTTCTTTTCTCTTTTGTTTTTGCTTTTGTTTTTGTTTTTTCTGTTTTTTTTTTAGCAGAGTTAAATCCCTAAATCCTTGAAATGGTTAGTACAATGCCATGATGTTATGATGTTATGTTGTTATGATGTCATGTTGTTAGATAAATAACAAGCACAAGCAAGTCACACAACAATCATTCCTAGGTTTTAAGGCTTGCGTGAGTTCCATAGGTAAATACCCTCCCCACTGAAGTTTGGTTGGTTCAACCTGTCTTAGAATAGTAACCGGGTTCTAGAAGGATCTCAAATCATTGACCTTTCCTTAAGTCCACTTCAGTGCAACACCAAGTGGTTGACCGAAGCTTCCCTAAAGTCCAATCTCAAAGAGTGTAGTATCGAGTCTCAACCAACTCCAGTCGGAACCGAAGCCAGTTATCTCACTACTTTCTAATGGCCAGGATGAGTCAATTAGGGTTCTAAAGGTCTGGTTAATGCTTTTATGACACCACGCGAATGCCAAATATTTCCTCAACTAACATGAGGAACATCAGGACATCCAAAGTGCCACATTAACCGTAGCCATCATTTTGACCATTCCAGTATACGCCGGACAGTCGCGATGATCTCTTGCTACTTACCTAAGGTACACTAGATCCAGGTGTAGGATCTTCCACTCAAGCATAACATACCCAAGCATTCCCTTAAAAATAAATCAGACAAATTGAATAAGTGATCTTGTTTTTAAGGTAACCTCTCTTTTTAAATATTTAGGGTCCCCAGCAGAGTCGCCAGTTCTGTCATACGGTGAACTGGACTTTTTGTGATTTTTATCGCAATGTCGCGGTTAGCAAGAGTCGCCACCGACTTTTCTTTTATCCAATAAGGAAAGGTGGAAAAGAACAGGAAAGACCTTAATTTAGATTTTGGGTTCGGGAGGTAAGTTATACAAAGGGAAGGTGTTAGCACCCTTTGTATCCATGGTTATCCATGGGCTCTTAATTGCTCGATCACTTATATTATTTTTGTCTGAAAAAAAAAGTGTTTGTGAATTGTTTGGAAAATTGTTTTTGGAAAGAGAATTTAACTTTGTAATGATTCTTGTATGAATGTATACAAAATGATTATCTCGTTTAGTTTTGAAAATTGTTTAGAAAAATATAACTCGGTAATGATTCTAGTATGAATGTATACCAAGTGGTGATTTTCTGAAGGTATTTTGAAAGGTGTGAGGTGTGAAAAAATGTTTTAGGTTGTGAGCCAGCAATTAAGAGTTATACCGACCCAAGGTCTTTACGGGCATTTCCTATCCTTATGAGGGTAAAACTGTCCTTATTATTGAGAAATAAGTAGTTTTATCCTTTGGATGTAAAAGGGTCATCGTAGGGTCATCGATTGGTCATTGAAGGCAACAGTTATGAGGATACCTTAGCATTCGAAGGGACTATCATCATTTAACCGTAGGCAACATCGGAGGGTCATCGAGGGACAAAGTTGTATATTCGAAGGCAACATCCGAGGGACTATAATTTATTTTATGATGATTTAACCGAAGGGTCTTTGCTAAGGGTATCCCCACGTTCGCGGGACATGACCGTAATATCGTAATCGTAAGGCAACAAAGAGAGGTCCAAAATCACTTATTCAAAGGCAAAGTTTTACAATTAATTATATAATTAGGATGAAACTCCACATTAAAATTACTAAAATAATATATTAAAAAATTAATACATTAGAAATTAATACATTAAAAATTAATTTAGGGTGAAACTCCACAAGGGTATCCCACAAATAAAGTGGAATACCTAGCCAATAACCTTTTCCTGGGATATGTGAACCTTTACGAAACTCAAAAAAAAGAAACATGTCAGAACACCAAATCAGGGTGCAATCGAAGATTACACCGGAGAAATATCACAACAAGGGCAAAAAGGCAGTCCTTGACGAAGGAACCGCGCTACCTGCAGGGATATGAATACAAAACACAAAACATGTATCTCAAAGTAAAATGCCACCAAGGGGCTCAAACATTGCCTCCTATCGAGGTCTTCCAGCTAAGAAAGCGATAAAGTATGAGAAAGGGAAAAAATTACCACACGGATAAAGATCCGAAGCTATAGCAGTTAAAGGGGCAAGAAACCCTGAAATGTCTCCAGCTGGACCGTCAAAGGAAATCAGTCAACACGAATAATCAGAATAAAACTCCAGGGGGTATCCCACAAATAAAGTGGGAAACCACGCGAGTGTCTCTGCGAAAGCCATGTGAGCCCTCACAAAACTCGACAAAGGGTTAGAGCAGCAGGATGAAATCAAGAGAAAACAATGCCATGGAAACACAAGACAGGTTAGAATAAACAAAATAGGGTAACCCAGAGTTGCCCCTAAATCAAAATGTAACCACATGAATAATTCCATCAAAATTCACAAAAGGCTCACAAAAAGGTATCAAATTCACCCATAATACCTCATACATTTAGAGCATTCAAATAAAAGGCATAAAGATGATGGATATAGGGCAAACCTGATTGGAGAGCTTGATTGAAATTGAGTTGCACCCGTGAGGTTTACAAGTGGAGTTCCCTTCAGGGTTTGGAGGTTGCTCTGAACTCTGTTGGCTTTTCTCTCACTATCTTTTTCCTCAGGGTTTTGTTCCAAGGAAACCTCAGAGTGTTTTGCTTCTCTTCCTTCTTTCTCAAGTGAATCTCCCAGTGTCTGTGTGTAAACTCCAAGTCTGAAGCTTCAGTATTTATAGACTAATTTCGTGGGTAATGGGCTTGGAATGTTATATTTTATTTATTTATTTATTTTAATTATTTAATTATTTAATTATTTAATTATTTAATTAATTAATTAATTAATTAATTAATTAATTTTTTTTTTTTTTTCGTTTTTTTTTTTTTCTCGTTTTTTTTTTTTTTTTTTTTTTTTTTTTTTTTTTTTTTTTTTTAGGAAAAATGATGGGTAATTTTTGGGGTATGACACGTTTTATCCATTTATTTATTTTGTTTTCTTAATAAATTATATTATTAGGTTAATTTTGATTGGAGATTAATGTTTAGGATTGGATTAATTAAGTGAATTAAAATAATTAAAAAATTTAAGGTTTATTATAATCAATAAATACAAAAACTAAATTTTATTATAATTAGGGTTTTTATTAGGATGGTTTTTATGATTAATTATTATGACTAATATTTAGATATAATTAGGGTTAAGATAATGACAATTAGGATATAATTGAGAAAAATAATGTTATATTTCTTTTACTAATTAATTATGTTTAATATTTTCTCAATGTAAAAATAATTATGTACATATGACATTTAATCTGTTTTTTCAATCAAATTAACTATAACGCCTTTGCAATTAACAAGTCAACTAAAACCAACCTCATACATTCAAACTAATACATCTACCATTGTGCATTGAAGCATTTTTTAGAAGAATTACGGTGCTTTGATCCTTCATCAAACATGAAGGTACGTAGGCATAGAGTCGTAGCACTCTAGCGAGTACAATAACCAAAAAACATTTTTTGTGTCCTTATTTATTAATCAAACATTTTCTCTGAATAATATCACTTACCTTGTAAATAAATAACTCAAGCAAGAATAAGTAACATAGGCAAAACTTTCCTGAGAAACACACACTAACCCTAGAATTAGAGGAGGATTCCATTGAGTACAATAAAGGTGGGGGTGCCTAATATCTTCCCCTTGCTTAACCGACTTCGAACCTTAGTCTCTCTCCTTAATTTATAAGTTTTATCATTATTTTCATGTTCATTAGGAACAAATAAAGGATGATGGTGACTCTGTATTTTTCCAGCTGCGACAAAAGGCATAGGTTATCCTTTGAACATCCCTTTCCACCTAGAGATATTGATATGTGTTAGTAAGAAACTTAATATCTCAATGTCCCCTTAGAACCGTCTCCCCTGCACTTTTAAAAAAAATCACGACGATGAGTTGTACACTGTGCCTGAGATTCAAGATATCATCTAACCTCGTCATCGCTAGGTTCCTAATCGTTTAGATTCCTAAAGGCTTTAATAGAGGTACGGGCCCCTAAGTCATCTCGGTACTCCTCAACCTCCTTTGGGTTTACCATGGGTACTTAGGGGAAGGTGAAGCCACAACCAATCTCCCTATTGTCAAGCATAAATGGGTTAGCCCCCCACCCCTTTCCGATCTTCCTCCACAGGATCCTTAGATGTGTTACCACCACATCGAAATGCCTATTGGAAAATGAGTTATCACTAATCAGGATAAAATTCATAGAATAAGGTATCACCGCTAAGGGGAACCACTTCCAATACCTTAGGGTCAATCACTCTTGTGCATGCAAAAGTTGTGAGTGTACCTTCCTATTAGAAATATTTGTATGATGTCAAAACTTGGACATTTTAGCATTTATGGATATTGGAAGGTATCCACTGAGTCTAAGTGCGTATCTTAGTATTAAGAAACTTAGGAATGGCTTAGAAAAGCTTTCGTGCATTAAAAACCGGGTTTTATATGAAAACAAATATATGTGTCGACACATACATGTTATGAGTCGACACATGTGGATCATTTTTAAAGATTGTAGCTTTTGTAATGTATAAGTTGACACATAAAAGAACTATTCTTCTACGAGTCGGAGCATACGAGTTATAAGTCGACACATGTAGTTCAATTTAAAGCTTGTAGCCTCAATTTGATGTGCCGACTATGGAGGGGTTTCAAGTCGGCACATAGAAGAAACTTTTCTTCTATGAGTCGACACATGACCTATACAGGTCGACACATGCTTCGAATGTGCCGATGCATGACTTGCATAGGTCGACACATACGATGTATTTTCTCCAAAAATTCATGATTTTTCCAAATATTTTGCATTCCTTTTGCCTCCAACTTGCATACATATAAATACTTCATACATGCATCATTTCAAGAGTGGGTGGTGAAAAACCATAGACGAAATTAGGAATATACAAAGAATTCTCTTCATCTTCAACCTATATTCTATGCATACACACAAACAAATTACACATAATCATTTTTTGTTTGGATTCCATCTACAATCAGAGTTGATAACGTCCAATTTAGTTTGTTGAATTGTAAATTGGGTTGAGAATCTTTGGGGGTTTCAAATAAGAAAACCAAGTTGGAATTTTCCTTTTTCAAGATCAAAGTTCAAATAAAAAAGCAGTTTTTATAAAGTTTTTCTAACAGAAGCACCACGTATATCATTTCTACTAGTCAAGTTCACAAAGTTCACGTTTGGATTTTCTAAATTGACTATAAATAAAGCAAAAATAAGAATAACAGTAACATTCACGTTTGGGTTTCCTAAATTGGCCATGGATAAAGCAAAAAGTAAGAACAACAATAACGAAGTAAAGAGAGAAATATCATCTCAAAGGAAACTTTAAAGGTGGAGGCAAAGGAGACACAAAGGAAACTACCACAAACTTTAGAACGACGATTGAATGTGAGATCAAGAATGAAGAGACCGATGAACAAATCAATGTGTCGCCTAAACTCAAGAAAGAACAACATGAAATGTTTGAAGGGCGGAGCGTTTGACAAAGAGGTAAAAAAATGTTTGAAGGGCGGAGCGTTTGACAAAGAGGCAAAAAAAATCTACCATAATAAGAGACCGCCTTTATATGGTTAAGAAAAAAGGACAAATCTATAATATGAAATAGGGGATGCTCAGAAGATAAAATCAACGGTTAAGATCAACCTCAAGATCGCAATGACACTAAAGTACACTTGAGTGCTCTAAGCGGACAAGTGTAAGGTTGGAACTGCAAAACGTTATCTCAGAAAGTTAGTCACAAGGGGAACCTCGTCAAAGAGTTTGATACCTGATCCCAACTACCCATGCATCTAATAGAGTTATATCTAATCGGAGGATTCCACGCATGATACATTGAGTTAGACATACACGATTTTAACCGTGTATCATATATAAGCCATGTCATGCGCCATAACATGTATTATTTCACTTTCATTCTTTAAAAAAATTACATTTCTCCGACTTCATTAATTTAAACGTTATAGTGCTAATTTTATAGATTTACCCCAATCCATCGATCGAGAGACTCTCATCGACATAAAAAAAAATACAATCCTCCAAATCATTGAATTCTCATTCTACCACGTAACATTTAAAATAATAGGTATTTAGTGATTTTTATAAACATGTCATTTCTGTTGGACCACCACTTATCTGTCCAAATAATTTCTTTTGGATTTTTTCACTATTTCCTCCACCCAATGGTTTGTCTTAATCCATTTGTGGTTTTGGTGACGTATGAATCACACCTAGTCCTTTATTAATGTTTGTTTTTGTCTTCTTTTATCTATCTTTACATTGTGATTATCTTATAATGAGTTAAAACATCTCTTCCCACTCATACTCAACTCACAAGAGTTCACTTTGTTACGAAGTTGGAAGAAGAAGCTGAAATTAGTGCTAAGAATTACTTAATTGGTAGTCACATCCACTAACAAGAATTTGGATATTTATAAACGCAATTTGCATGTTGCAGTTGAGAGTTGGGGTTTTGAACACTCTTTTTCTTCTTCCAAATTGGTTGGGTTTCGTACCAATACCATATACTATGTTACATATACTAAAATGTAATTAAACACGTATCCCATCGTCCAGCTATATTGGTCTCATCTAATTCTGTTCTATGCACGTACCTATCAACTTTATGATTTTAGTAATGTTCTTACAATATCAAAAATATCTCATTCCAAAAAAGTAAATTTATAGTTTCATTTTCTTGAAGGTTAAAATAAAAGTAAATTTGACATTAAATAATTTCAACCAGAGAATGTGTTGAGTGGAAAGTGTCATTTTTTTCTATATATAAAAGTTAAGAATCGATCATCAAAATCCTTGTGAAATTGGACCAACCTATTATTAGTTGTACTATGTAAATTATTATAAATTTTTAATTTAGTCCATGATTCTATCTAATATTTCATAACAATGTATCTTCCATAATCAACATTAAAAAATCAATAAAACATATCTTACAAGATATCAAGTATATATATTTTCAAAAAAATAAAATTAACTTATTATATATATTTAATAGATTGTCTGTATAAAAATAATATTTATAGTTTTTGAAAAGAAAAAAAAATCAAATCCATAATCTTGTCACAATAATGGCTCCGAAGGACAAGCCAGCATAGGCAAGTGGTTCATATATTTTTGCTTGTTTTTGTCATGCTTATATTCGGTATACCAATCCCTTTTAATTATTATTTTCCTATTAAACTTTGAAAAAAAAGTTATTTAATTAATGATGGAAACTAAGATACATTTGCTTACAAGTATTGTTCATTTGATCTAATCACTTTTTTATTTGTTTGGTTTACTATCCTTATCTCACTTTATCATCATGTTGAATCTTTATTAAGCTAACCAAGTAGTATGTGAAATTGACATGTTATTGTGTTATTTTGTCTGTGGGAAAGAAACCAAACCACGTATTATTTTCTTTTTTATATCACCTCTCTAATCATTTAAAAAATAATATCACGATAAATTGACAAATTAATTATAAAATGAAAAGGTATTTATTTTAAAAACTGATGAATTTAGAAGTCAGAAAAGTGCTTATGGATGATGATGATAAATAATGTATTTTCTCTTTTGGCTGCTTATGACTGCGTTGCGTAAGTGTTTTTTAATCAATGTTGAAATTGAAATTTGAACGCTGACAGTTTCTTACTAACATGCAGAATTTGACGTTGATGCATAACTAGTTAACTGCTACTAGACAGAAGTACGTAACAGTGACACATTATAAAAGCACTTTTAAAGATTTTTAATTATAAATTTCTAACCGACCATAATAAAAAAGTTATAAAATATATTCAAAATTGATTTGTTTAATTTTTATAAAAAGACTATCAAAGATTCTTAAAATATTTTTAGTGTTGGATATTATATATCACTTGTATAAGAGGAGATGTGTCGTATTAGAATTATAAGGAGGTTATTAGTTGCCGAGAAGAACAAATATAAGGATATGAACAAACTGTTAATTTAGTTTCTAGATTACTTTATTTTATTAATTAGTTTTTAAATTATTAAAATTAGTTTAAAGATTTTTAAATTATTCTATCATTTTACTATTTAGTCTTATAAAAGTTTACTCAAGAGACTAAATAATTGGATGGAAGAATTAATAGTTTAAGGAGCTCTAGTTGATTTTAATAGTTTATCAAATAAATTAACATTTTATTTCATAAAAAAAATAAGGGAAATTTTCACTCACCTTCTCTAAGTTTTGTTAAAATGATTTCATAATTCCTTTTAATTTTAAGGGAAAATCCCAGACATTTTTTCTAAGTTTAATAGTCATAAGGAACAATTTTCAGGTGGGTCGATTTTTTGCTATGAATTTGTTATTTGCTCAGATGTGGTCCAGGACAACAATCATTTCTAGGAAAATTTGAAATCATAAGTGGCGAAGAAAGTGAGGGAAGTCATATCTAAGATGGGAATATCTGGTGTTGAAAACAAAGGTCTACGAAGAAGCAATCTAAAAGATGTATATCATAGATCAAGAAGGAAAGCTAAATCAGGAGGCGAACAAACAAAATGATAAATGAATTTGTTATCCTATAACATAAGAGAAAGAGGTAGTAGTGTCAAAAGGAAGAGGATAAGCCACATCTTTCAATCAAGTAGTTGATATCTGTTTTTGTTTTTTTGCAAGAAAATAAATTAGGCCATATAGATAGTTTTTTAGTTGCTAGTTTCTGAAGCAATTAGGAGGTTGAATTGACTGCTAGTGGGGCTATAAGGGCTTCTAGTGGTTTGACGGTTTTTTTTTATTTTAAAAAAAGGGTTGCTCTCTTTAAATTTTAGTTTCATTCGAGATGGTTTTATGGGTATCAATGTAGGGTGGAAGGGACCGAGCTATAATATTGTGAATATTTATTCCTCATGTAGTTTAGTGAAAATAAATAAAATGATAGGGAGACCCGATGGAACTAAAGAGAAAAGTTTATTCGAGGGGATGGTGTTTTGGTGGAGACTTTAATTCTATAACTAGTCGTGAAGAGAGAAGAGGGCTGGATGGGAGCTACAAAGGTGGAGAGATTATTGATTTTAGGTATTTTATAGAAGAGAATGAGCTGATAAAAGTGCCTTGTTTAGGAAGCAAATTCTCTTGGTTTAATAGTGCATGTACCTCTATGAGCATATTAGATAGGTTTCTGCTCTCATATAATTTGATCTCAATTTGGAAGGTAGTTGGGCAATATGTGGGGCAGAGAGACATGTCAAATCAATGTCTTATATGGTTAAAAGTTAGTGATTTAAACTGGGGCCCAAAACCTTTTAAGTTTAACAGATGTTGGTTAGACCATGGGGAATTGGTTAGTTTTGTTGATGATGAGTGGAAATATTTTGATGTCAAAGGAAGGGGCGACTTTGTTAAAAAGGAGAAGTTGAAGAGATTTAAGATTATGTTGAGATGGTGGAATAAAGAAGTGTTTGACTGGATTGATTTGAAAGTGGAAGACTCAGTCAAAGAAATGAATGAACTAGAAAATCTTCTTACTGAGGATAATGGAGATCTCTTTTCTGATTTAGTGAAGAGAAGGGCTCTGGATTCTAAGGAAATATGGAAGAATTTGGAGCATAAGGAGAGTCTGTTGAGACAAAAATCTAGGCATTCTTGGATCAAGGAAGGTGACCTCAACATTATATTTTTCATAATGCTTTAAAGGCAAGACAAAGAAGGAACTACTTAGCTTTTGTCAACACTGATCTGTGAGGGCAAATATGTCTAGTCCTTATTTTAATGATGTCAAACCTCTCTATTCGTCCACATCGTGTATTTGAATAATATCATCATAGCATAGAAAGCATTCATCCTTTAACATGTTCAAAATATAGGTTTCGTGTGTTCAAGCATATAGGAGCATATCTTATATGTGAATCATGCACTAAATAATAGTAAACATCCTAGGTTCATAAGAAATAGGCTTAAATTGGTCATAATATGTTGGAAAACTCATTTTTGGAAGTTAAACCTCTGTGAGTCGACTCATGACTCGAAGCAAAACCTTCGGGTCTGAACAGGTTGACTCATTTCTGGAAAACCTGAATGAGTCGACTCATGCACTCTTTAGGTAGACTCATTTCTCAATCATATTGCCACGGGTCTGAACAGGTCGACTCAACCATGTAATAAACTTTGTTTGAGTCGACTCATCCCCTATTTGAGTCGACTCGTCGCCTGTTTCACCTAATTTTCTGTTGTGTAACTTTGTGAAATTTTTCTGTTATGTTAGTTATTTGTCCATACATCATATAAATATTCTGGTATCTCTTTTTCAACATTACCAACAAGAAATGTGAAAGATATACACCAAAGTGCTCATCATCTTCATTGTTCATTGCATTTCTCAATAATCACACCTAATAATCTTTGTTAAGCATTGCACATTGCAGCTGTGATAACGTTCAAATAAGATTGGATTATCTTAGTTTGGGTTGAGACTTTGTGTGGGTTTTTCTTGAATAAAACCCTTGAGGTTTTGTCCTCCGAGAATTGGGGGTTTTTTGCACTAACCTTGTCTTCGCAAATTCAGCCGAGTGAAAAGTTTGAAGAACGGAAGGTTCGGTCAAACAAGTAGCGGTAAACGGAGGATTGTGAAGAAAGCTTAGGGTTCAAGCAACTTGCGTTCAAAATCGGCCGAGTTGAAGTTTTGGAGAACAAGACGTTCGTCCAATAAGGTAACGGTAAACGGAGGTTTTTTCGAAGTGCTTGAAGATCTTAGTTCAACTCGAATCAAGGGGAGAGAATAGAATAGGATCTGCAACAACTCTAGAAGTTGATCTCCAGTGATCATTTGTTCTCTTGTATTGACTTTGCAACGTGTTAATAAAAACATATCAATTCTAGATTAATAATTGAGGGCAAACGTACCCTAAGCGAGGACGATAGGGGAACTGCCTCAACAAATCCGGTCTTGTTCTCTCTATCCCTTAACTCTTTAAATTCTGCATAATTACTTTGTGTGTGAAATTAATTGTAAAATCAATATCGCTTGATCGATGTGTATATCAACTGTTCGATAAATTGTTTAAGTAAAATTATGTACATTCAACTCAAGTGAAATTGATACTTGGTGTGAAGTGCACACCAAGTGTTCGACAAAATTAATTTCACACAAACTTAGTAATATTTTCATTGATCTCTTATTGTGTTGAGCATCATTAGAGGTAACGATATCAAGGACCACAATAGTTAATTGATTGTGTTAGATAGGGGTTAATTTTCTCTATCTTAAGTAATTCCATTTGGTTCACGTATATCCATTCTTTCCATTAACGGGATCGTTTAGACGATTTCAATCTAGGGTGCTTCCGCAACAGCCGAAAATATTTTTAAAAAGCGCTTAATTTCAAAACTGACTTGTTCACCCCCCCTCCCCCTTTAGATCGGCACTATCGTCTAACAAGTGATATCACGAGCGCCGATTCATCTAGTGCTTCGCATATAACTTTTTAGAAAATGAGTAACAATCCTAAAGGGGTCTACAATAGGGCGCCTATTTTTACTGGTGAAAACTATAGTTATTGGAAAGATTATATGCGTATCCATATCAACTCTATTGTTAGGAAAGTATGGAAAGTCATCCAAGATGGTCCTATGGGAATAACCATGACCAATGTGGATGGCTTTGTTGTACCTAGACCAAATGCACAATGGAACGAAGAAGATGAGAAAAAGTACATCTATGATTGGAAAGCTAGAAATATGCTCATTGCCGCTTTAGGTGTTGATGAGTACTATAGGGTTTCCCATTGTACTAGTGCTAAAGCTATGTGGGGCTCATTGCAAATTACCCATGAGGGAACCAATGATGTCAAACTAGCTAGAATCAACACCCTAACTCAAGAATTTGACCTTTTTCATATGGAAGATGGTGAAACCATTACCGATATGCAAAAGAGATTTTCACATCTAATCAATCGATTAAATGCTCTTGGTAGAAATACCCCTAATGATGTTGCTATTAATAAAATCTTAAGATGTCTTAACAGGGATTGGCTACCAAAAGTCACCGTGATCAAGGAAGCCAATGATCTAAGGACATTGGACATGACGGCATTGTTCGGCAAGCTTCAAGAGCATGAGCAAGAGCTCATGAATCTTGAGAAACATGAGAAGAATCAAAAGAAGGAGAAGAAGGAGAAAGACAAGAACACAGAAAGGAAGTCTATTGCGTTAAAGGCTTCAAGATACAAGTCATCCACCAACGATGTGTGTGAAAGTGAGTCAAGTGATGATGACAAAGAATCGAATTAAGACATGGGGTTGTTCGTTACGAGGTACAATTGATACCTCAGAAAAAATGAAGTCCAACATTAGGACAAAAATCTTGTCAATTACAGAAGGCAATCAAAATTTTCGAATCGAGAGGAAAGCAAGACAAACAAGTCAAAAGGATCATGCTTCAATTGCGGAAAGACCAATCACTATAAGTCGGAGTGTCCCTTATTGAAGAAAGACAAAGGAAAAGACAAATGCCATAACAAACCAAGCAAACCTAGAAGAGCATACATCGCATGGGAGAGCGATAGCGAGCCATCAAGCAATGACAACTCAAGTGATAAAGAAGAAATTGTCAATCTTTGTCTCACAGCTCATCAAAGGAAGAAAAAGAATGTAAGTCATTCCAAATATGATCACACTGATAAAATGTCTTATTCTGATTTGCAAAATGCCTTTAGTAATCTACACAATGAGGCCAAGGAATCTTTCAAACGCTTGGCCTCTAATAAGAAAAAATTTAACCACTTAGAAAAGAAGATTTCTGATTCCTAAAAGGAATTAGAAACCCTCAAGAAATTTATGATAGAGGCTACTAAGGTCAAAATGGAAGACGATAAGGAATTTTTGTTTAGATGGGGCGGATGTGAAACCTGTCATATTTGGCAAAGAGAAGTTAGAACTCTCCAAGCTAAATTAGACAAGGCTTTACAACCCAAAGTTACCTTTGTTATTGATAAATCACACTTTATAAGCAATATGAATAATCCTTATCAAAAATACACTTATGTGGTTAAGGATCAAGCGAGCAAAAGCAACTTTCATCCGAACTTGAATTGTCTATATTGTTGCAAAAAGGGACATACTATTTCTAAATGTCGATTTAGAAAATTTCTAGTTCCTAAAGGCATTTTTCAATGGTTGCCTAAATGCCACCAAAGTTTCACTCACACACTAGGACCCAATGAAAATTTGGTACCTCATTCCCTTGTTTAAATTTATAGGTGGAATGTCTTGAGGATATGGAGAGAACATGGGTTCTCGATAGTGGATGCTCAAGACACATGACGGGTGACTCTTCCTTATTCTTAAATTTGTAGGTGGAATGTCTTGAGGATACGGAGAGAACATGGGTTCTCGATAGTGGAATCTCAAGACACATGACGGGTGACTCTTCCTTATTCTTTGACTTTGTGGCTAAGAAGAAAGGGTTTCTGACCTATGGTGATAATAACAAGGGAGCTATACTCGGAAAAGGTAGTGTAGGTAATCCCTCATCTACTACCATCTCAGACGTCCTATTAGTTGAAGGTCTTAAGCACAATCTCATTAGCATTAGCCAATTATGTGATAAAAGATATAAAGTCTCGTTTTCAAAAGAATGTTGCATGATTGAACATAATGAAAATAAGAACGATGTGCTTAAGAGATGGAGGGAAAATAATGTATACATGCTCAACTTGAATGAAGTATCCTCGACAAGCGCTAAATGTCTCGTCTCCATGAGTGAAGACTCATGGCTTTGGCATAGGCATGCCAAATGGAAAAGCAAACAAGGATCTCGTTTAAATCTAAAAATGTTGTTTCCACAACGAGACCTCTTGAACTTCTTCATATGGACCTCTTTGGGACATCTAAAATTAAAAGTCTAGGTGGAAACTACTATGATTTTGTCATAGTGGACAACTACTCTAGATTTTGTTGGACTATCTTTTTAGCAAGTAAAAGCGACACTTTTTCTGCGTTTGAAAAATGTGCCAAGAAGTCTCAAAACAAATTGAACACTAGCATAGTTACCATTCGAAGTGATCACGGAGGTGAATTTGAAAACCACCTCTTTGAGCAATTTTGTGAAACAAATGGAATTGATCATAATTTTTCTGCTCCAAGAACTCCACAACAAAATGGTGTTGTGGAACGTAAAAACCGAATTTTAGAAGAACTTTGAAGAACTATGATCAATGAAAACAACCTTCCTAAATATTTTTGGGCCGATGCCATAAACATGGCATGCTATGTAATGAATAGGATACTCATTTGTCCTATTCTAAACAAAAACCCTTATGAATTGCTAAAGGGAAGGAAGTCAAATATTTCACATCTTCATAGCTTTGGATGTAAGTGTTTTGTGTTAAATAATGGTAAAGAAAACCTTGGTAAATTTGACTCAAAAGATGATGAAGGTATCTTTCTAGGATACTCTCAATCTAGTAAAGCATATAGAGTATAGAACAAAAGGTTACTTATTGTTGAAGAATCCGTGCATGTCTCCTTTGATGAGTCTTATCCGAAAATTGTCGGAGAAGGTAGTTTTGTTAATGGTGCAGGTGTTCCTTTGGAAAACATCATAAAAGATCAAGGAGAAAATCTTGTTGACACCCATCCGGAAAAAACTGAGGAGGAGCCGGATCTTAATTCCGAAAAGAAAGAGGAGGATCATTCCATCAATAACAATGACCTTCCTTTGGAATGGAAATCTTCCAAGGATCATCCCATTGATAATATTCTAGGAGATATCTCAAAGGGAGTCACAACACGGTCTAAGATAAGTAACTTTTGTTATCACTTTGCTTTCGTCTCTCAAAATGAGCCTAAAACTCCAAAGACGCATTACTCGATGAAAATTGGTTTCTAGCCATGCAAGAGGAACTTAATAAATTTAAAAGAAATGAGGTATGGGATCTTGTTCCCCCTCCGCGAGACCATCGAGTAATCGACACTAAATGGGTGTTTAGGAACAAGTTAGATGAAAACAGAGTTATAACTTGCAATAAGACTCGCCTTGTTGCTCAAGGGTATAACCAAGAGGAAGGCATAGACTATGAGGAAACTTATGCTCCAGTTGCCCGACTCGAGCCTATACGCCTTCTGCTTGCCTATGCTTGTTCTCAAAATTTCAAGTTATTTCAAATGGATGTCAAGAGCGCTTTCCTTAACAGTCACATAAATGAAGAGGTCTATGTATCTCAACCTCCCGGATTTGAAAACCATGAGCATCCAAACTATGTTTATAAGCTCGGGCGGGCTTTGTACGGCCTCAAACAAGCCCCTAGGGCATGGTATGAGCGTCTTAGCAAATTCCTACTATAGCAAGGATTCTCAAGAGGGAAGGTTGATACTACCCTTTTTATTAGACATCAAGGGAAACACTCGATCTTAGTTCAAGTTTATGTAGATGACATTATCTTTGGATCTACTAACATTAATTTGGTCAGGGAGTTCTCTAAGTTGATGCAGGGAGAATTCGAAATGAGCATGATGGGGGAGCTAAATTACTTCCTCGGACTTGAAATCAAGCAACTTGAAGAAGGAACCTTCGTAAGCCAAACCAAGTATTATAATGAGCTACTTAAACGCTTCGATGTGACAAATTCCAAAGTGATCGACACTCCAATGCCTACCGCTGTCAACATGGATCGGGATGAAAATGGTAAGGCCATTGATATCAAAAGGTATAGAGGTATGATCGGATCTCTCCTCTATCTTACCGCATCCCGACCAGACATTATGTTTAGTGTATGTATGTGCGTTAGGTATCAATCATGTCCCAAAGAATCACATTTAAAAGTCGTCAAGCGCATGCTTAGATACCTGTGTGGTACTTCAAAGTATGGGCTTTGGTTCTCTAAGGGAAGTGATTGCTCTTTGGTTGGTTACTCCGATTCCGACTTTGCCGGTTGCAAATCGGATAGGAAAAGAACCAGTGGCACTTGTCATTTTTATTCAAATTCCTTGGTAAGTTGGTACAGCAAAAAGCAAGTTTCAGTTGCTTTGTCAACCGCCAAGGCGGAATACATTGTTGCGGGTAATTGTTACGCTCAAATTTTATGGCTCAAACAACAATTACTCGATTTCAATGTTCAACTTGAACGTATTCCCATCTTCTGTGACAACACAAGCGCCATATATCTAACCAAAAACCCTAAACTACATTCACGCACTAAACATATTGAAATTCGGCATCACTTCCTTAGGGATCATGTTGAGAAAGGTGATGTTGTCTTCGAGCATGTTGATAGCAAAAATCAACTTGCCGACATTTTCACAAAACCTCTTGCGACAGAGCCTTTATTACACATTCATAGGGAACTTGGTGTTCTTGATATCTTAGATCGCGTTTAGATATATGTATATATATCATGCCTATCCATTCAATGATTCATATGTGAGGGCTACATGAAGGCACTTGTCGTCTATCATCATTGGAGGTAATATCGTTCCTATTCATTTGACCTATATTAATCAATTATGTATGAATACATACTTGCTATACTTTGATATTCATGATTGATTGATTTGAACTAAGTATGATCCATGTCTATGCTTGAATTATACTTAAACTTGCTTAGGTATGTTATTTATCATGCATTCTGCGTTAAGAAAATGAGTTTGAGCCTCATATCATCAAACTAGTAACATAGGTCCCAACAGGTCGACTGAATGTCTCGACTCATCAACTTCTGCGTTTCCTCGGATTCCAACCGGTCAATCTGTGAGTCGACTCATAAATCTAAGAGTTCTCCTCGGGTCCCAACAGGTCGACTAGTGTGTCTACTCATAAATCTCTAGGTCCCAGCAGGTCGACCTATGCATCGACTCATCGCTGCCCAGATCTACCTTTTGGGTTTTCAAACATCAATTTATCGACTCATCACACGTGTGAGTCTACTCTTCGCTGCCCAACACTGGGATTGCATTTACTTTGGGTCCGACTGCATCGACCCGTGAGTCGACTCTTCGCTACTTAGGTCAGCATATATACTCTTGAAATCTGGTCGACTCAGTTTTCAAGAAAACTCTTTTCCTGCATAATTGATTATCTTGGTCACTCTATCTTCTCTTCTCTTCACCACTCTCCTTCACACAAAAACCCTAATAATATCTCACCAACAATATCGAAATGGCATCAAGAGCTTCCGGCAAGAGATCTGCTAGAGGACCTTCCTCTCACACCGGGAATGCTTCATCTCGATCACATGCTCCGGTAACCGCTTTATCTCTACTCTCTAATGATCTGGTTGAAATCTATGATAAGAAGTTTAAAAATAGAACTGTCATAAAGCAATGTGTCTACTCACCTTTAGTGGCTGGACGGATGTGCATTCCAGATGTTGTTGAACGTATTAGTTTTCAAGGCATTGACTTATTCTTAAACTGCATCACCGAGTACAATGAGGATTTAATTAAATTGTTCTATACCGGCGTGGCTGAAAAATTCGAGGGCTGTAGATTTTTCTCCAACATAGGTACTCATACTGTTGAAGTAAACGATGACGTGGGGAAATCCCTCTTTGAGATCTTTCCACTATCGTCTCCAACTGATCTCAAGATCACCAACAGTGTATACGCACCCGACTATGATTCTAGGACTGCATTAAACAAAATGCTGAGGAAACCATTTGCTCCGGAAGTTGTTCAGAGCACTCTTTTTCCTACTAATGTGACTATCGGGAAGTTGAAGCCTCTTGACAGAATTTTGCACAGGATTGTAACGTATATTCTGCGTCCTAAATAAGGCGGTTACTCATGTGTCGACAAGTCCGAAGTACACCTGGTGTATGTACTGAAACACAAAATAAAAGTCCATTGGCCGTACTATATTGCAAGTAGGATCTTTGCACTGAAAGAGTCAAGAAGAGGTACTTCTCTATGTTATCCCTCATTCATTCAAAGCGTACTTCATAAGCAAATGTTTATGTTCAAGGAATTCCTTACAAATCCATAACGGTACATCAAGAATTCTGTCAGAAGACCTTGAGTTTAATGGGTGACACTTGGGATCGCTCTGCGCGTGTATACAAAACCCGTCAACCGGTCCCAGGCACCAATGCTAGGTATGATGATGATGATGATGATGATGATGATGATGATGATGATGATGATGATGAAAATGATGAAGATGAAGAAGGTGAAGAAGAGGAAGCAAATAACGAAGTCCACTCTCAACCAATGGAGCATGACCATCAAGTCGCTAACCATGGTGATTGCCCTTGTCCTACTCCCGGACAACATTCGTCCGCTAATCAGGGATGGGGTGAATGGCAACACATAAGATGGACAAGAAATCGTTCATCCTATATGCCCACACCCATCGTCCAGCTATATTGGTCTCATCTAATTCTGTTCTATGCACGTACCTATCAACTTTATGATTTTAGTAATGTTCTTACAATATCAAAAATATCTCATTCCAAAAAAGTAAATTTATAGTTTCATTTTCTTGAAGGTTAAAATAAAAGTAAATTTGACATTAAATAATTTCAACCAGAGAATGTGTTGAGTGGAAAGTGTCATTTTTTTCTATATATAAAAGTTAAGAATCGATCATCAAAATCCTTGTGAAATTGGACCAACCTATTATTAGTTGTACTATGTAAATTATTATAAATTTTTAATTTAGTCCATGATTCTATCTAATATTTCATAACAATGTATCTTCCATAATCAACATTAAAAAATCAATAAAACATATCTTACAAGATATCAAGTATATATATTTTCAAAAAAATAAAATTAACTTATTATATATATTTAATAGATTGTCTGTATAAAAATAATATTTATAGTTTTTGAAAAGAAAAAAAAATCAAATCCATAATCTTGTCACAATAATGGCTCCGAAGGACAAGCCAGCATAGGCAAGTGGTTCATATATTTTTGCTTGTTTTTGTCATGCTTATATTCGGTATACCAATCCCTTTTAATTATTATTTTCCTATTAAACTTTGAAAAAAAAGTTATTTAATTAATGATGGAAACTAAGATACATTTGCTTACAAGTATTGTTCATTTGATCTAATCACTTTTTTATTTGTTTGGTTTACTATCCTTATCTCACTTTATCATCATGTTGAATCTTTATTAAGCTAACCAAGTAGTATGTGAAATTGACATGTTATTGTGTTATTTTGTCTGTGGGAAAGAAACCAAACCACGTATTATTTTCTTTTTTATATCACCTCTCTAATCATTTAAAAAATAATATCACGATAAATTGACAAATTAATTATAAAATGAAAAGGTATTTATTTTAAAAACTGATGAATTTAGAAGTCAGAAAAGTGCTTATGGATGATGATGATAAATAATGTATTTTCTCTTTTGGCTGCTTATGACTGCGTTGCGTAAGTGTTTTTTAATCAATGTTGAAATTGAAATTTGAACGCTGACAGTTTCTTACTAACATGCAGAATTTGACGTTGATGCATAACTAGTTAACTGCTACTAGACAGAAGTACGTAACAGTGACACATTATAAAAGCACTTTTAAAGATTTTTAATTATAAATTTCTAACCGACCATAATAAAAAAGTTATAAAATATATTCAAAATTGATTTGTTTAATTTTTATAAAAAGACTATCAAAGATTCTTAAAATATTTTTAGTGTTGGATATTATATATCACTTGTATAAGAGGAGATGTGTCGTATTAGAATTATAAGGAGGTTATTAGTTGCCGAGAAGAACAAATATAAGGATATGAACAAACTGTTAATTTAGTTTCTAGATTACTTTATTTTATTAATTAGTTTTTAAATTATTAAAATTAGTTTAAAGATTTTTAAATTATTCTATCATTTTACTATTTAGTCTTATAAAAGTTTACTCAAGAGACTAAATAATTGGATGGAAGAATTAATAGTTTAAGGAGCTCTAGTTGATTTTAATAGTTTATCAAATAAATTAACATTTTATTTCATAAAAAAAATAAGGGAAATTTTCACTCACCTTCTCTAAGTTTTGTTAAAATGATTTCATAATTCCTTTTAATTTTAAGGGAAAATCCCAGACATTTTTTCTAAGTTTAATAGTCATAAGGAACAATTTTCAGGTGGGTCGATTTTTTGCTATGAATTTGTTATTTGCTCAGATGTGGTCCAGGACAACAATCATTTCTAGGAAAATTTGAAATCATAAGTGGCGAAGAAAGTGAGGGAAGTCATATCTAAGATGGGAATATCTGGTGTTGAAAACAAAGGTATACGAAGAAGCAATCTAAAAGATGTATATCATAGATCAAGAAGGAAAGCTAAATCAGGAGGCGAACAAACAAAATGATAAATGAATTTGTTATCCTATAACATAAGAGAAAGAGGTAGTAGTGTCAAAAGGAAGAGGATAAGCCACATCTTTCAATCAAGTAGTTGATATCTGTTTTTGTTTTTTTGCAAGAAAATAAATTAGGCCATATAGATAGTTTTTTAGTTGCTAGTTTCTGAAGCAATTAGGAGGTTGAATTGACTGCTAGTGGGGCTATAAGGGCTTCTAGTGGTTTGACGGTTTTTTTTTATTTTAAAAAAAGGGTTGCTCTCTTTAAATTTTAGTTTCATTCGAGATGGTTTTATGGGTATCAATGTAGGGTGGAAGGGACCGAGCTATAATATTGTGAATATTTATTCCTCATGTAGTTTAGTGAAAATAAATAAAATGATAGGGAGACCCGATGGAACTAAAGAGAAAAGTTTATTCGAGGGGATGGTGTTTTGGTGGAGACTTTAATTCTATAACTAGTCGTGAAGAGAGAAGAGGGCTGGATGGGAGCTACAAAGGTGGAGAGATTATTGATTTTAGGTATTTTATAGAAGAGAATGAGCTGATAAAAGTGCCTTGTTTAGGAAGCAAATTCTCTTGGTTTAATAGTGCATGTACCTCTATGAGCATATTAGATAGGTTTCTGCTCTCATATAATTTGATCTCAATTTGGAAGGTAGTTGGGCAATATGTGGGGCAGAGAGACATGTCAAATCAATGTCTTATATGGTTAAAAGTTAGTGATTTAAACTGGGGCCCAAAACCTTTTAAGTTTAACAGATGTTGGTTAGACCATGGGGAATTGGTTAGTTTTGTTGATGATGAGTGGAAATATTTTGATGTCAAAGGAAGGGGCGACTTTGTTAAAAAAGGAGAAGTTGAAGAGATTTAAGATTATGTTGAGATGGTGGAATAAAGAAGTGTTTGACTGGATTGATTTGAAAGTGGAAGACTCAGTCAAAGAAATGAATGAACTAGAAAATCTTCTTACTGAGGATAATGGAGATCTCTTTTCTGATTTAGTGAAGAGAAGGGCTCTGGATTCTAAGGAAATATGGAAGAATTTGGAGCATAAGGAGAGTCTGTTGAGACAAAAATCTAGGCATTCTTGGATCAAGGAAGGTGACCTCAACATTATATTTTTCATAATGCTTTAAAGGCAAGACAAAGAAGGAACTACTTAGCTTTTGTCAACACTGATCTGTGAGGGCAAATATGTCTAGTCCTTATTTTAATGATGTCAAACCTCTCTATTCGTCCACATCGTGTATTTGAATAATATCATCATAGCATAGAAAGCATTCATCCTTTAACATGTTCAAAATATAGGTTTCGTGTGTTCAAGCATATAGGAGCATATCTTATATGTGAATCATGCACTAAATAATAGTAAACATCCTAGGTTCATAAGAAATAGGCTTAAATTGGTCATAATATGTTGGAAAACTCATTTTTGGAAGTTAAACCTCTGTGAGTCGACTCATGACTCGAAGCAAAACCTTCGGGTCTGAACAGGTTGACTCATTTCTGGAAAACCTGAATGAGTCGACTCATGCACTCTTTAGGTAGACTCATTTCTCAATCATATTGCCACGGGTCTGAACAGGTCGACTCAACCATGTAATAAACTTTGTTTGAGTCGACTCATCCCCTATTTGAGTCGACTCGTCGCCTGTTTCACCTAATTTTCTGTTGTGTAACTTTGTGAAATTTTTCTGTTATGTTAGTTATTTGTCCATACATCATATAAATATTCTGGTATCTCTTTTTCAACATTACCAACAAGAAATGTGAAAGATATACACCAAAGTGCTCATCATCTTCATTGTTCATTGCATTTCTCAATAATCACACCTAATAATCTTTGTTAAGCATTGCACATTGCAGCTGTGATAACGTTCAAATAAGATTGGATTATCTTAGTTTGGGTTGAGACTTTGTGTGGGTTTTTCTTGAATAAAACCCTTGAGGTTTTGTCCTCCGAGAATTGGGGGTTTTTTGCACTAACCTTGTCTTCGCAAATTCAGCCGAGTGAAAAGTTTGAAGAACGGAAGGTTCGGTCAAACAAGTAGCGGTAAACGGAGGATTGTGAAGAAAGCTTAGGGTTCAAGCAACTTGCGTTCAAAATCGGCCGAGTTGAAGTTTTGGAGAACAAGACGTTCGTCCAATAAGGTAACGGTAAACGGAGGTTTTTTCGAAGTGCTTGAAGATCTTAGTTCAACTCGAATCAAGGGGAGAGAATAGAATAGGATCTGCAACAACTCTAGAAGTTGATCTCCAGTGATCATTTGTTCTCTTGTATTGACTTTGCAACGTGTTAATAAAAACATATCAATTCTAGATTAATAATTGAGGGCAAACGTACCCTAAGCGAGGACGATAGGGGAACTGCCTCAACAAATCCGGTCTTGTTCTCTCTATCCCTTAACTCTTTAAATTCTGCATAATTACTTTGTGTGTGAAATTAATTGTAAAATCAATATCGCTTGATCGATGTGTATATCAACTGTTCGATAAATTGTTTAAGTAAAATTATGTACATTCAACTCAAGTGAAATTGATACTTGGTGTGAAGTGCACACCAAGTGTTCGACAAAATTAATTTCACACAAACTTAGTAATATTTTCATTGATCTCTTATTGTGTTGAGCATCATTAGAGGTAACGATATCAAGGACCACAATAGTTAATTGATTGTGTTAGATAGGGGTTAATTTTCTCTATCTTAAGTAATTCCATTTGGTTCACGTATATCCATTCTTTCCATTAACGGGATCGTTTAGACGATTTCAATCTAGGGTGCTTCCGCAACAGCCGAAAATATTTTTAAAAAGCGCTTAATTTCAAAACTGACTTGTTCACCCCCCCTCCCCCTTTAGATCGGCACTATCGTCTAACAAGTGATATCACGAGCGCCGATTCATCTAGTGCTTCGCATATAACTTTTTAGAAAATGAGTAACAATCCTAAAGGGGTCTACAATAGGGCGCCTATTTTTACTGGTGAAAACTATAGTTATTGGAAAGATTATATGCGTATCCATATCAACTCTATTGTTAGGAAAGTATGGAAAGTCATCCAAGATGGTCCTATGGGAATAACCATGACCAATGTGGATGGCTTTGTTGTACCTAGACCAAATGCACAATGGAACGAAGAAGATGAGAAAAAGTACATCTATGATTGGAAAGCTAGAAATATGCTCATTGCCGCTTTAGGTGTTGATGAGTACTATAGGGTTTCCCATTGTACTAGTGCTAAAGCTATGTGGGGCTCATTGCAAATTACCCATGAGGGAACCAATGATGTCAAACTAGCTAGAATCAACACCCTAACTCAAGAATTTGACCTTTTTCATATGGAAGATGGTGAAACCATTACCGATATGCAAAAGAGATTTTCACATCTAATCAATCGATTAAATGCTCTTGGTAGAAATACCCCTAATGATGTTGCTATTAATAAAATCTTAAGATGTCTTAACAGGGATTGGCTACCAAAAGTCACCGTGATCAAGGAAGCCAATGATCTAAGGACATTGGACATGACGGCATTGTTCGGCAAGCTTCAAGAGCATGAGCAAGAGCTCATGAATCTTGAGAAACATGAGAAGAATCAAAAGAAGGAGAAGAAGGAGAAAGACAAGAACACAGAAAGGAAGTCTATTGCGTTAAAGGCTTCAAGATACAAGTCATCCACCAACGATGTGTGTGAAAGTGAGTCAAGTGATGATGACAAAGAATCGAATTAAGACATGGGGTTGTTCGTTACGAGGTACAATTGATACCTCAGAAAAAATGAAGTCCAACATTAGGACAAAAATCTTGTCAATTACAGAAGGCAATCAAAATTTTCGAATCGAGAGGAAAGCAAGACAAACAAGTCAAAAGGATCATGCTTCAATTGCGGAAAGACCAATCACTATAAGTCGGAGTGTCCCTTATTGAAGAAAGACAAAGGAAAAGACAAATGCCATAACAAACCAAGCAAACCTAGAAGAGCATACATCGCATGGGAGAGCGATAGCGAGCCATCAAGCAATGACAACTCAAGTGATGAAGAAGAAATTGTCAATCTTTGTCTCACAGCTCATCAAAGGAAGAAAAAGAATGTAAGTCATTCCAAATATGATCACACTGATAAAAT
Source organism: Lathyrus oleraceus (assembly GCF_024323335.1). NCBI lineage: Eukaryota > Viridiplantae > Streptophyta > Magnoliopsida > Fabales > Fabaceae > Lathyrus > Lathyrus oleraceus. The sequence goes on along the minus strand of NC_066583.1, from coordinate 582,221,553 downwards.
GTCTTATTCTGATTTGCAAAATGCCTTTAGTAATCTACACAATGAGGCCAAGGAATCTTTCAAACGCTTGGCCTCTAATAAGAAAAAATTTAACCACTTAGAAAAGAAGATTTCTGATTCCTAAAAGGAATTAGAAACCCTCAAGAAATTTATGATAGAGGCTACTAAGGTCAAAATGGAAGACGATAAGGAATTTTTGTTTAGATGGGGCGGATGTGAAACCTGTCATATTTGGCAAAGAGAAGTTAGAACTCTCCAAGCTAAATTAGACAAGGCTTTACAACCCAAAGTTACCTTTGTTATTGATAAATCACACTTTATAAGCAATATGAATAATCCTTATCAAAAATACACTTATGTGGTTAAGGATCAAGCGAGCAAAAGCAACTTTCATCCGAACTTGAATTGTCTATATTGTTGCAAAAAGGGACATACTATTTCTAAATGTCGATTTAGAAAATTTCTAGTTCCTAAAGGCATTTTTCAATGGTTGCCTAAATGCCACCAAAGTTTCACTCACACACTAGGACCCAATGAAAATTTGGTACCTCATTCCCTTGTTTAAATTTATAGGTGGAATGTCTTGAGGATATGGAGAGAACATGGGTTCTCGATAGTGGATGCTCAAGACACATGACGGGTGACTCTTCCTTATTCTTAAATTTGTAGGTGGAATGTCTTGAGGATACGGAGAGAACATGGGTTCTCGATAGTGGAATCTCAAGACACATGACGGGTGACTCTTCCTTATTCTTTGACTTTGTGGCTAAGAAGAAAGGGTTTCTGACCTATGGTGATAATAACAAGGGAGCTATACTCGGAAAAGGTAGTGTAGGTAATCCCTCATCTACTACCATCTCAGACGTCCTATTAGTTGAAGGTCTTAAGCACAATCTCATTAGCATTAGCCAATTATGTGATAAAAGATATAAAGTCTCGTTTTCAAAAGAATGTTGCATGATTGAACATAATGAAAATAAGAACGATGTGCTTAAGAGATGGAGGGAAAATAATGTATACATGCTCAACTTGAATGAAGTATCCTCGACAAGCGCTAAATGTCTCGTCTCCATGAGTGAAGACTCATGGCTTTGGCATAGGCATGCCAAATGGAAAAGCAAACAAGGATCTCGTTTAAATCTAAAAATGTTGTTTCCACAACGAGACCTCTTGAACTTCTTCATATGGACCTCTTTGGGACATCTAAAATTAAAAGTCTAGGTGGAAACTACTATGATTTTGTCATAGTGGACAACTACTCTAGATTTTGTTGGACTATCTTTTTAGCAAGTAAAAGCGACACTTTTTCTGCGTTTGAAAAATGTGCCAAGAAGTCTCAAAACAAATTGAACACTAGCATAGTTACCATTCGAAGTGATCACGGAGGTGAATTTGAAAACCACCTCTTTGAGCAATTTTGTGAAACAAATGGAATTGATCATAATTTTTCTGCTCCAAGAACTCCACAACAAAATGGTGTTGTGGAACGTAAAAACCGAATTTTAGAAGAACTTTGAAGAACTATGATCAATGAAAACAACCTTCCTAAATATTTTTGGGCCGATGCCATAAACATGGCATGCTATGTAATGAATAGGATACTCATTTGTCCTATTCTAAACAAAAACCCTTATGAATTGCTAAAGGGAAGGAAGTCAAATATTTCACATCTTCATAGCTTTGGATGTAAGTGTTTTGTGTTAAATAATGGTAAAGAAAACCTTGGTAAATTTGACTCAAAAGATGATGAAGGTATCTTTCTAGGATACTCTCAATCTAGTAAAGCATATAGAGTATAGAACAAAAGGTTACTTATTGTTGAAGAATCCGTGCATGTCTCCTTTGATGAGTCTTATCCGAAAATTGTCGGAGAAGGTAGTTTTGTTAATGGTGCAGGTGTTCCTTTGGAAAACATCATAAAAGATCAAGGAGAAAATCTTGTTGACACCCATCCGGAAAAAACTGAGGAGGAGCCGGATCTTAATTCCGAAAAGAAAGAGGAGGATCATTCCATCAATAACAATGACCTTCCTTTGGAATGGAAATCTTCCAAGGATCATCCCATTGATAATATTCTAGGAGATATCTCAAAGGGAGTCACAACACGGTCTAAGATAAGTAACTTTTGTTATCACTTTGCTTTCGTCTCTCAAAATGAGCCTAAAACTCCAAAGACGCATTACTCGATGAAAATTGGTTTCTAGCCATGCAAGAGGAACTTAATAAATTTAAAAGAAATGAGGTATGGGATCTTGTTCCCCCTCCGCGAGACCATCGAGTAATCGACACTAAATGGGTGTTTAGGAACAAGTTAGATGAAAACAGAGTTATAACTTGCAATAAGACTCGCCTTGTTGCTCAAGGGTATAACCAAGAGGAAGGCATAGACTATGAGGAAACTTATGCTCCAGTTGCCCGACTCGAGCCTATACGCCTTCTGCTTGCCTATGCTTGTTCTCAAAATTTCAAGTTATTTCAAATGGATGTCAAGAGCGCTTTCCTTAACAGTCACATAAATGAAGAGGTCTATGTATCTCAACCTCCCGGATTTGAAAACCATGAGCATCCAAACTATGTTTATAAGCTCGGGCGGGCTTTGTACGGCCTCAAACAAGCCCCTAGGGCATGGTATGAGCGTCTTAGCAAATTCCTACTATAGCAAGGATTCTCAAGAGGGAAGGTTGATACTACCCTTTTTATTAGACATCAAGGGAAACACTCGATCTTAGTTCAAGTTTATGTAGATGACATTATCTTTGGATCTACTAACATTAATTTGGTCAGGGAGTTCTCTAAGTTGATGCAGGGAGAATTCGAAATGAGCATGATGGGGGAGCTAAATTACTTCCTCGGACTTGAAATCAAGCAACTTGAAGAAGGAACCTTCGTAAGCCAAACCAAGTATTATAATGAGCTACTTAAACGCTTCGATGTGACAAATTCCAAAGTGATCGACACTCCAATGCCTACCGCTGTCAACATGGATCGGGATGAAAATGGTAAGGCCATTGATATCAAAAGGTATAGAGGTATGATCGGATCTCTCCTCTATCTTACCGCATCCCGACCAGACATTATGTTTAGTGTATGTATGTGCGTTAGGTATCAATCATGTCCCAAAGAATCACATTTAAAAGTCGTCAAGCGCATGCTTAGATACCTGTGTGGTACTTCAAAGTATGGGCTTTGGTTCTCTAAGGGAAGTGATTGCTCTTTGGTTGGTTACTCCGATTCCGACTTTGCCGGTTGCAAATCGGATAGGAAAAGAACCAGTGGCACTTGTCATTTTTATTCAAATTCCTTGGTAAGTTGGTACAGCAAAAAGCAAGTTTCAGTTGCTTTGTCAACCGCCAAGGCGGAATACATTGTTGCGGGTAATTGTTACGCTCAAATTTTATGGCTCAAACAACAATTACTCGATTTCAATGTTCAACTTGAACGTATTCCCATCTTCTGTGACAACACAAGCGCCATATATCTAACCAAAAACCCTAAACTACATTCACGCACTAAACATATTGAAATTCGGCATCACTTCCTTAGGGATCATGTTGAGAAAGGTGATGTTGTCTTCGAGCATGTTGATAGCAAAAATCAACTTGCCGACATTTTCACAAAACCTCTTGCGACAGAGCCTTTATTACACATTCATAGGGAACTTGGTGTTCTTGATATCTTAGATCGCGTTTAGATATATGTATATATATCATGCCTATCCATTCAATGATTCATATGTGAGGGCTACATGAAGGCACTTGTCGTCTATCATCATTGGAGGTAATATCGTTCCTATTCATTTGACCTATATTAATCAATTATGTATGAATACATACTTGCTATACTTTGATATTCATGATTGATTGATTTGAACTAAGTATGATCCATGTCTATGCTTGAATTATACTTAAACTTGCTTAGGTATGTTATTTATCATGCATTCTGCGTTAAGAAAATGAGTTTGAGCCTCATATCATCAAACTAGTAACATAGGTCCCAACAGGTCGACTGAATGTCTCGACTCATCAACTTCTGCGTTTCCTCGGATTCCAACCGGTCAATCTGTGAGTCGACTCATAAATCTAAGAGTTCTCCTCGGGTCCCAACAGGTCGACTAGTGTGTCTACTCATAAATCTCTAGGTCCCAGCAGGTCGACCTATGCATCGACTCATCGCTGCCCAGATCTACCTTTTGGGTTTTCAAACATCAATTTATCGACTCATCACACGTGTGAGTCTACTCTTCGCTGCCCAACACTGGGATTGCATTTACTTTGGGTCCGACTGCATCGACCCGTGAGTCGACTCTTCGCTACTTAGGTCAGCATATATACTCTTGAAATCTGGTCGACTCAGTTTTCAAGAAAACTCTTTTCCTGCATAATTGATTATCTTGGTCACTCTATCTTCTCTTCTCTTCACCACTCTCCTTCACACAAAAACCCTAATAATATCTCACCAACAATATCGAAATGGCATCAAGAGCTTCCGGCAAGAGATCTGCTAGAGGACCTTCCTCTCACACCGGGAATGCTTCATCTCGATCACATGCTCCGGTAACCGCTTTATCTCTACTCTCTAATGATCTGGTTGAAATCTATGATAAGAAGTTTAAAAATAGAACTGTCATAAAGCAATGTGTCTACTCACCTTTAGTGGCTGGACGGATGTGCATTCCAGATGTTGTTGAACGTATTAGTTTTCAAGGCATTGACTTATTCTTAAACTGCATCACCGAGTACAATGAGGATTTAATTAAATTGTTCTATACCGGCGTGGCTGAAAAATTCGAGGGCTGTAGATTTTTCTCCAACATAGGTACTCATACTGTTGAAGTAAACGATGACGTGGGGAAATCCCTCTTTGAGATCTTTCCACTATCGTCTCCAACTGATCTCAAGATCACCAACAGTGTATACGCACCCGACTATGATTCTAGGACTGCATTAAACAAAATGCTGAGGAAACCATTTGCTCCGGAAGTTGTTCAGAGCACTCTTTTTCCTACTAATGTGACTATCGGGAAGTTGAAGCCTCTTGACAGAATTTTGCACAGGATTGTAACGTATATTCTGCGTCCTAAATAAGGCGGTTACTCATGTGTCGACAAGTCCGAAGTACACCTGGTGTATGTACTGAAACACAAAATAAAAGTCCATTGGCCGTACTATATTGCAAGTAGGATCTTTGCACTGAAAGAGTCAAGAAGAGGTACTTCTCTATGTTATCCCTCATTCATTCAAAGCGTACTTCATAAGCAAATGTTTATGTTCAAGGAATTCCTTACAAATCCATAACGGTACATCAAGAATTCTGTCAGAAGACCTTGAGTTTAATGGGTGACACTTGGGATCGCTCTGCGCGTGTATACAAAACCCGTCAACCGGTCCCAGGCACCAATGCTAGGTATGTGGAAGATATTGAGGATGATGATGATGATGATGATGATGATGATGATGATGATGAAAATGATGAAGATGAAGAAGGTGAAGAAGAGGAAGCAAATAACGAAGTCCACTCTCAACCAATGGAGCATGACCATCAAGTCGCTAACCATGGTGATTGCCCTTGTCCTACTCCCGGACAACATTCGTCCGCTAATCAGGGATGGGGTGAATGGCAACACATAAGATGGACAAGAAATCGTTCATCCTATATGCCCACACCCTCTTCTCCATCTGAAAACTCTGAAGTAATGGAAATGTTAAGAACCATGCAACTCCAGCAGCAAAACTTTGCTACACTTCAAGAGGAGAGGTTCGCAGCCTTGCAGAAACAAATTCAGAGTCAAGGTGACAATTTTGCATCCTTCGCTTCCATCCAAGAGGAACGATATGTGGAACTAAGGAGTCAAATCCAAACTCACAGTGAAAATTTCAACTCCTTTTCCTCTACCATCCTACAAAGGATCGAAGGAACAAATCGCGCTCTCGCAAGCTCCATAAACACGTTGAACACGAACGTCATTGAATTAACCAGTCTCTATGAAGAAGAAAGACTTGCACGTCCACCTTCCAGCTATAGAGGCAGACATGAATCGTTCCGTGGACGACGACCTTAGATGACTGCTCAAACTCAATGCATTTCAAATTTTCACTATGTGTGCATGTTATTCTAGTTACTTATTTGTCTTATTGTTTTTGTTGAACACCTATTGTAATGTTACTTTTGTATTGTTTCTTTCACCATGTGCTAATTATGCATGTACTTCTGTTATTAACTACATGATTTGTGCATTGTTGTTAATGACCATGTGTTGCAAAGTCGCTGACTAAGTGATTCTGAATAATTTTTACTACATGCTTAACCGTTTCCTTGACTCTTTTTTATGTTGCCAAATGGGGAGAAACAAATGGAAACCAATGGAAACAAACACAAACATCAGCAAATGCAGCTGATAAATAATATAGCAGGATGTTCAAAGGAATGCATAAAATCAGGGGGAGGATATCCATCAAAGCACGCGTTTTGTGACAGGGTTTGCCATCATCAAAAAGGGGGAGTATGTGAGGGAAAATATGCTTAGTCCTTATTTTTATGATGTCAAGCCTCTCTATTCTCCCACATCGTGTATTTGAATAATATCATCATAGCATAGAAAGCATTCATCCTTTAACATGTTCAAAATATAGGTTTCGTGTGTTCAAGCATATAGGAGCATATCTTATATGTGCAGCATGCACTAAATCATAGTAAACATTCTAGGTTCATAAGAAATAGGCTTAAATTGGTCATGTTGGAAAAATCATTTTTGGAAGTTAAACCTCTGTGAGTCGACTCATGACTTGAAGCAAAACCTTCGGGTCTGAACAGGTCGACTCATTCCTGGAAAACCTGAATGAGTCGACTCATGCACTCTTTAGGTCGAATCATTTCCCAATCATATTTTCAAAGGTCCGAATAGGTCGACTCATAGGTCAACTCAACCATGTAATAAACTCTGTTTGAGTCGACTCATCCCATGTTTGAGTCGACTCGTCGCCTGTTTCACCTAATTTTCTGCTGCGTAACTTTGTGAAATTTTTCTGTTATGTTAGTTATTTTCCCATACATCATATAAATATTCTGGTATCTCTTTTTCAACATTACCAACAAGAAAAGTGAAAGATATACACCAAAGTGCTCATCATCTTCATTGTTCATTGCATTTCTCAATAATCACACATAATAATCTTTGTTGAGCATTGTGCATTACAGTTGTGATAACATTCAAATAAGATTGGATTATCTTAGTTTGGGTTGAGACTTTGTGTGGGTTTTTCTTGAATAAAACCCTTGAGGTTTTATCCTCCAAGAATTGGGGTTTTTTTGCACTAACCTTGTCTTCGCAGATTCAACCGAATGAAAAGTTTGAAGAACAGAAGGTTCGGTCAAACAAGTAGCGCTAAATGGAGGATTGTGAAGAAAGCTTAGGGTTCAAGCAACTTGTGTTCGAAATCAGCCGAGCTGAAGTTTTGGAGAACGATGCGCTCGTCCAATAAGGTAGCGGTAAACGGAGGTTTGTTCGAAGTGCTTGAAGATCTTGGTTCAACTCGAATCAAGAGGAGAGAATAGAATAGGATCTGCAATAACTCTAGAAGTTGATCGCCAGTGATCATTTGTTCTCTTGTATTGACTTTGCAACGTGTTAATAAAAATATCTCAATTCTAGATTTAGAATTGAGGGAAGACGTACCCTAAGCGAGGACGACAGGGGAACTGCCTCAATAAATCCGGTCTTGTTCTCTCTATCCCTTAACTCTTTAAATTCTGCATAATTACTTTGTATGTGAAATTGATTGTAAAATCAATATCGCTTGATTGATGTGCATATCAAATGTTGGATAAATTGTTTGAGTAAAACTCTGCACATTCAACTCAAGTGAAATTGATACTTGGTGTGAAGTGCACACCAAGTATCCGACAAAATTAATTTTGCACAAACTTAGTAATATTTTCTTGAAGTTCCTTTCACAAATGATAAAATAAAGGAGATTGTTTGGAATTGTGATGGAAACAAAAGTCTTGGGCCATATGGGTTTAGTTTTCATTTCTTGAAGACTTGTTAGGAATCTATGAAGGAGTGTCATACCCCAAAATTTGCCCATTAATATTTCAAGACATTTTTCAGGGCACTCCGACTCATTTTTATGACACTGATCTTAAAGGAACAAAGGCCCAGCTCACGAATGGCCCAATCCAGAAAATGGCCCAAACTGGCCTGTTCGCTACACGTTCGCTACACGCTCGCCTAGCGAACGTTCGCTACACGTTCGCTACACGCTCGCCTAGCGAAGCTGACAGACAACAGAAAATTTCGGGCTTCATTCTGAGCCCATTAGGTCATGAAAAAAGGCATTATAAATACCACAACTTCAGTAATGAAAAAGGAGAACGAAAACGGAGAGAGGAGAACCCTAGCAAGCAAACCCTAACACTCACGGAGGCAAACCCTGAAGGAACTCGGCGGCATCAAGGTTGACCTCCGCCCAATTCAATCCGATCTGCCGATTCAAAGTCGCAATTCAATTGCAAACAGGTTTACATTGTTATTACTGCCTTGTGTTCTTAATTTGCATATGGCATTATGATTAAATTTATGAAAATATCTTAAGTTTGTCATGTGAATTTTAGTGTACACTTGAATACCTTAAATGATTAACCATATAATTGCTGTAATGAAAGCCATAAGGCATAAAATTGGTTGAAATCGTACTGATATCAAAACCAGAATCCACAGTCGCTCGCTAGCACGTCGCTAAGCGAGCATGCAGCGAGTATTCGCTAAGCCTTCGCTAGGCGAGGCAGGCGCGAACCTGACAGTAGCCGACTTTTCTATTCTGATTTTTCATTCATGTTTTATCATAGCCAGGCATTGTTTATCTGATCCTATTACTGTTGTGATTTCTTTTGTGGTGTAATCCTCGATTGCACCCTGATTTGGTGTTCTGACATGTCTTGTTGAGTTTTGTAAAGGTTCACATATCCCAGGAAAAGATTGCTGTTTAGGTCTCCCACTTTATTTGTGGGATACCCTTGTGAAGAGCTGCCCTAAATTGCTTAATTAATTTTAATGTATTAATTTTAATGTATTATTTTTAATGTATTGATTTTAATGTGGAGATTCATCCTAATTACCTAATTAACTTTAAAACATGGCCTTTAAATATGTGATCTTGGACCTCTCTTTTGCCTTACGATATTACGGTATTACGGTCATGTCCCGCGAATGTGGGGATACACTTAGCAAAGACCCTTCGATTAAATCATCATAAAATAAATCATGGTCCCTCGGATGTTGCCTCGAATATATGATTTTTGTCCCTCGATGACCCTTCGGTGTAGCCTACGGTTAAATGATGATCGTCCCTTCGAATGCTAAGGTATCCTTACAACTGTTGCCTTCAATGACCTATCGATGACCCTACGATGACCCTTAAACATCCAAAGGGTAAAATTACTTACTTCTCAATAGCAAGGACAGTTTTACCCTCATAAGGATAGGAAACGTTCATAACGACCTTAGGAAGGTATAACTCTCAATTACTGGATCATAACCTAAAACATTTTCCACCCTTCACACTTTGCAAATCCTAGAAAATCACCACTTGGTATACATTCATACTAGAATCATTACCAAGTTATATTTTTCTAAACCATTTCAAAAATCAAACGAGATAAATACTTTGTATACATTCATACGAGAATCATTACAAAGTTAAACTCTCTTTTCGAAACATTTTTAAACAATTCACCAACACTTTTCAGACAAAAATATAAGTGATCCAGCAATTAAGAGCCCATGGATAACCATGGATACAAAGGGTGCTAATACCTTCCCTTTGTATAATGTACCTCCCGAACCCAAAATCTATTGAGGTCTTTCCTGTTCTTTTCCACCTTTCCTTATTGGATAAAAGAAAAGTCGGTGGCGACTCTTGCTATCCGCGACATTGCGATAAAAAGCAAAATACCCCAAGTCAGTTCACCGTATGACAAGGAGGATATCTATAAGTTTGTGAATGATTTCAATTCCAAGGCTAAGTTATCTAAGGTAGTAACAACCTCTTTTTTAGCCCTTATATCCAAGACCATTAACCCTCAAGTTCTAAATGAATATAGACTTATTTGTTAGTATGGTTCTTGTATAATATTTTAGTAAAATCATTGCCTCCAGGCTTAAGAGGGTTTTAAGGAAGATTGTATCCAAGAACCAGTCGTCCTTTGTGCCTAGTAGACACATCTTTGACGGTGTTTTGGTGGTGAATATGTTAATGGATATGTAAGAGAGAGAGAGAGAGAGAGAGAGAGAGAGAGAGAGATGGGGGAAGTAGATTTTGAAAGAGCTTATGATAGTCTAAGTTTAGATTACCTCAGGTATTTGTTCACAAGGATGGGGTTTAGTAATATATGGAAAGCTTAGATGGTGGCTTGCAGTTTTTAAGAATTATATATCTATGTTGGTCAATATGAGGGCTACTAAGGATTTTTGTGTGTGTGTGTGTGTGAGGGGGGGGGGGGGGGGGTGTTAAGGCAGGGGGGTCCTTTGTCCCTTTCATTGTTGTGTTAGTGATCGAGGGGCTTACATATTTCATGAAGAAAGCATAGGAGCTAGGCGGGTTAAGGGGTTTCCATGTGAATGAAGATGTCAAGATCAATATTATTTAATTTGCTAATGACACTGTCATTATAGGAAAAGGAATTCTTTGAATAATTTATGGAGTATCAAGGCATCCCTTAGAGGATTTGAGTTGATTTTTGGTCTGAGTGTAAACATTTATGGGATAAATCTGAAGATCAATTTTATGCAGGTTGCCTCTTCTTTTTTGTACTGCTATGTGGACAGGTTGACATTCAAGATCTTGGGTGTGCAGATTGGTTACAACTCAAGAAGAGCCTATTTGTGGAAAGTAGTTATGGAAAAAGTAAGGAGAAGGTTGTCTTTATGAAAGGTAGATATTTGTCTATGGGATGGAAGGTAGTCTTGATAAATGCAATTTTAAATGTTATTCCAGTTTACACATTATCCTTCTACAAAGCACCAGTCAGTGTTTTGAAGGAGATAATAAGCACTCAAAATAAATTCTTATAGAGTGGTTCAGATTCAAGAAAACTAGTTTATTGGATAGGTTGGCAGCAGGTTTGTAGAGCTAAATATGATGGTGATCTAAGAGTTAAGAATATATATCTTTTTAACAAAGCTCTCATGCTTAAGTGGAAATGACGTATATTGGTGGACAAGGATACTCTTTAGGTAGGAATCCTCACTCACGGGTACAGAAATCTAGGATTGAATATGCTATTTAATAATGGTTTTGTATGTGGAAAAAGAGACTCAATTTGGTAGAAGGATATTCTTAAGTTGGGCATCAAAGTGGAGCAGGACAGTGACATTTTCTATAACAACATAAAATCTATCCTTGGGGATAGAATGTCGCAACCTAAAAATGATGCGAAACGAAACAACCGGCGAAAAAAGGAAGACAGAAGAGTCGCCACCGTTCGTTATTTATCCCAAAGGAGGGAAAGGAAACGATCAAAGAAAACCTGAAGAGAAAGGAAAGGAAAAGACAAGGTCTCACAACCAAATCTTGGGTTCGGGAGTTGATTATGCGAAGGGAAGGTATTAGCATCCCTACGCATTCGTAGTACTCTACGGGATCCACTCTTGTTGTTCTAGTCTAAAGGGTGTGTGTTTATCTAAGGTACTATTTACTAAAAGAAAGGGTCAAAAGAAAATGACTCGCACGGATGTCGCATCCACTGCATACGTATCTCATCTGAGTATGAGAATCAGAGTCTTCGTAGCTCGGCTACCTAGGGGTGAAAGAGAAGTGTGCTCGCTAAGACACCGCGTCTTATGCCTACGTATCTCATCTGGAATGAGAATCAGAGCAAAACGTAGTTCAGCTAACTACGGGAACAAGGGTCTCGATTGCAACTAGGCCAAGAGAAAGGGAAGGTCTCAATTGCAACGAGGGCGAGAGAAAAGAATCGCAACAAGGGCGAAAACAAGCAAGGATTAGTTGTTAGTTGTCAAGCAAACTCGGCAAGACATCGCATTTCGTGCCTACATATCTCATCTGAACATGAGAATCAGAGTTGTCGTAGTTCGACTAACTAGGGGTTAAGGATTGCCATCTGAACATGGACTTACAAAGGAGGACACCAGTTGTGTCAAAGGAGAGTGGGCAGTATGTTCAACGTCCTAGCAGTAGGTGTCGCAGCTCGCTGAATCGAGTCTTAGGCAGTTACCTCTTTGCAATAGAACGGACTGACGTGCCACAAGATCGGAGACGCACGGAAGGTCTAAAAGTGGGGAAGCTCTGCCCTAGAGTTGTCATGCAATGTGGACCTATGTGTTAGGATTTACAAATGGGAATATCTACCTAATGTTAGCATGCAAAGAAATAGGGGAAATCTACCTATGTTATCATACAAAGAATAAGGGAATTCTACCTATGTTATCATACAAAGGGTTCTACCTATGTTATCATACAAAGGGTTCTACCTAATGGGTGCTACCTAAACGGAACAAGAGTCGACGGATGGAGCAAGGAGAGGAGCCACGAATAAGGGTAGATGGCGATGCCTGAGGCAGTCGATTTACAGGTGGTAGATGGCGATGCTTGAAGCAATCGACTTACAAGAGAAATGGCGATGCATGAAGCAATCGACTTACAAAAGGATGGATGAATACGTGATGGTTCTGTTAAATTTGAAAATGATTACTCGACGTTGGATCGAGGTTTTGATCTTGTTTTGAAATGGTTATCGGATGTTCGTTTTAATTCTTGTATTAACGGATGAATAAAGAATGAAAGAATAAACATTATACACTTCATGGGAGAGGGGTACACTTGTTATGAATGGGGATTGTTCATGGCAATCAAATAATAAAAATATATGCCTCATACATCATACAAGTAGGCAACAGATATTAATCAGATCAGACAAGTAAACAAGTATATGATCAAGTCAAAGAATGAAATAATGAAGCATTAGACAACGCATGAGAAGTATAAACATGTTAAGCAATCAAACAATAGAAGCATGGATGAAAGAAACAAGTATAAAAAATAGCAGATGAATCAGACAAATGAAACTATGCACACAAAGGATCATTGAATAATTTAATCGGGAAATGATGCAAGGATCAAATAAAATCAAGATGAAAGGCCTCTAACACATGGCATATGAGATGAACAAGGGAGGATCAAAAGATCTCTTCAATTGCCATAAGCAATCCCTAAGTCAAACATCGATCATAGAAAAGTCAACTGAAAAGTCAAGTCAACTTAAAAAATATGAAATAAATAGTAAATTAATCAAGAAAAATATGAAAAATTAAACTAAGTAAGGTGGGGTCAGGACATCATCATCCTCCAAAAAGATTTCAAAAATAATGAAAATTAGTGTATAAATTAATTAAAATAAAACAGAAGTCAAATGAAAAGTCAATCAAACAAACTAGGTCAAGAATAAATCCAAAATAAATTGAAAATGAGAAATAAAATCCCAAGAAAAGGTCAGGTTGACCATGAGACATTGGTCAACCCTCATCCCAAAAATCAGAACCTAAAAATAATTCTAAGTCATGAAAATAAAATCAAGAAATAAATGTGTGCTAAAATGATCCACTTGAAATAAATAATTGAAATAAAATATTAACATTAAATAAATATGAAAATAAAAATTAAATAAAATTAAATAAAATATTAAGAAATGTAAAAAGTATTTTTTGGTATTTTTATGAATAAATAAAATATTTTTATGAATAAAAAAACAAAACAGAAAAATAAAATAAGAATTGAAAATAAAGTGGAATAATGGTGGGCCTTGAATGTGGGGGGGTGTTGGAAGCAGCAGCTGAGGCCCACGGTCCAAGCGCTTAAGCCAACGCGTGACACTAAATAAAGTAACATTTTATTTTGAAAAAAAACATGTCACTTTTATCAACCGGTCAAGGGTTCACTTAAGTCACAAAATGACAAAACCACGCGCACGGCCCAGATTACAACATGCATTTTTGATCAAGCGGTTCATGTGACGACACGTGGTCGTCTTCTCCAAAACCCTAACACCATGCAACAGCCACGCGAAAACACAGATGGATTTTCTCACTTTTCCAATCAAGAATGCGAGCTCGATAATGCATCAAATGACATGGTATAAAAAGCAAAGTTCAAGTATGCAATGAGTAGAACATCATGGTATTTTGTTTCAGTAAAAATAGTGGCTCAAACATGAAGAAAAGTGGACAACAAGGCGACCATATGAACACGGATACCACAGAATTTTAACAACACAAACTCAAACTTAATAGCAATGCCTTATGTTGAGGGCTTTATAAACAAGCATTGCATAGTATTTACATGGAACACAACATGATGCAAGCATGGCATAATGGAAAAACAACATGAAGCAAGCATGGTAAGCATGGTAAACATGATGAACAAGCATGGAATAAGCAAAGCCATAGTCATGGAAATGGAGTAGTAAAGGTACCTAGTGGAAAACAGTCCACTGCCTCTTGGTATTGGAGAGGAATGGAAGGAATGCTACTGCTTTGAAACTTCAACTTTGAGCAAATGAAAAGGGATGAAAACAGATCTTTAATGCTTGCCTTGCTTGCTCAGCTCGAAAATAACAGCCACCCTTTTCAGATTAGGGTTTCAAGCTCTTAAGTATGTAGGTCTAAAGTGTCTAATGGGCTTGCAAATGTTTGGTTTTGGTTATGTGCACTATGATACAAAAGGTGAGGTGGTGAAAGTAAGCTTCTAATTTTGGCAAAACTTAAGTTAGTGTAAACAAAAGTACATGGCCAAATGAGGTAAAGAATGTGGCCTGGTCATTTGTGCAACATGACTTGGTTGTCTTGGTCTGGCAAGGAAATAATCCAACAGGGTGACTTTGAGACTTTGTATCTTGATGAGCACATGACCAAATGGCAAGGCAATGCAAACAGTAGGAAGAGTTCATGGAGCTTAACATCTTTCATGTTGAGCACAAGTGGAAATTATGAATGGAAAGAGGTGAAAATGGCCATAAAATCGTGTCTCACCATCTGCAAAATGGCTGGGCCAGTTTGGCCTAAATGCTGCCTAGAAATTCAATTCATGATGCCAACTTTAGATGAGTGCATCTCTCAAACCATGGATCCAAATGAGGTGATTCCAAAAGGATGTGAAATAGGACATGGTAAGGCACAATTGTTATGAAGAAAGTATTTTCAAATGGTTCCTTGAAGGGCAAGAAATCTGGCCAAGAAGTCTTGACAAATTTTGCAGATTTTGGACTTAGAAATTTCTCTAAGTGTCCTAAAATAATGTCTCACTTTGACCAAGCATAACTTTCTCAATATTGATCCAAATGGAGCAAACATTATATCTCTAGAAATCTTGGAACAAGAGGAACAACTTTCATGTTGGAGAAATTTTCAAATGGAGCTTGTATCTTGATAGAAAATGGGCTTAAAGTGGGTGCAACAATCATGAAAACTTGCCCTAAATGGAAAGTCAACCATTTCCAAATTTAGTAACTTTTCCAACTCCTGATTAAATAATGAATCCATGATCCAACCTTGATCAAATTTCACATGTAGGCTCCCTTAGGCATGAATTTTGAGATTCCACTCTTAAAATGTCAGGAGTTGACTTTTCTGGCCCCACAGTTGACTTTTCCCAAACTGTCTGATTCCCGATTCCATTGATCAATTGAAGCACCTCTAGTTCAAATAAAGATCTGATTTTTTGTATGTAGACCCTTGTGGCCATATGGAGGGCCATGGAAAAGAGTTTCACCCAAAGAATCAGAAATAAACTGATTTTAAACCAAACCCTGGTTTAGGGCAAAAATGATTAAGAACTGATTGCACTGATTGCCAATGGATCTTTGTGAGATAATTGTGAATCTTCTTAGGCCAAGATTCCTCTCTAATCATGACATGAATGAGCCCCTCTACTTCCAACCAAACATTGCCTGTTGCAGGTAGCCATGAAACCCTAATTTCTGATTAAATCCATATGCACATTCTGAGAGCTCTGAATCCTCCATTGATGAATTGAGGACCATAATAAGACACTTGGGCCACCTTGAGACCCTTGAGACTTGTATACTTGGAGAATGAAGTCCAATTCTCAATATTGCCTTGTGTGGGCTCCTTCTGTTAAGGAGTGATCAATCAAACCCTGATTTCCGTGTCACTAATGCAGTATGCAATGAGTATGACCTAGTATGATGCTAATGAAGTGTAAAACATAATCCCATGCTTCCAAGAAAGATGAAGGGTAAACTTTGGGGTATTACAGCTGCCCATATTCAATCAATTGGAGACCCGAAAGGAAGATAGCAACGGCTTTCGTACTTTCGAGGTATCAAGGGATTGAATATAATAAAAGCCTGAAAATTTACACTGAAGTGAAAAATGAAATAATAATGCCTGCCAGAATCGGCAAAGAGGTGGTCTTGACAAAAACAATCCGTCTGGTACGGTGAGAGTCGGTCTGAACACCGAAAAAGAGAATGTTAGCCTGAATACCAAAATAAATGGTAACGCAGAAATAACCATGGCCTGAATGCCGCTCATCAGTCTGAATACTGGAAATGACTTCGATCTGAGCATTGGAAGATACGAGATTATCAAACATCGGTCTGAACACCGGGAAGCTGGCCTGAATGCCACTTTGGTCTGAACACCGGAAACTGGCCTGAATGCCACAAGTTGCATCGACCTGAACGTCGGAAACTTCTTCGATCTGAACATCGGAAAATTGGCCTGAATGCCACTTCGGTCTGAATACCGGAAAAACTGGCCTGAATGCCACTTCGGTCTGAATACCGGAAACTGGCCTGAATGCCACAAGTTGTGTCGACCTGAACGTCGGAAACTTCTTCAATCAGAACATCGGAAAATTGGCCTGAATGCCACTTCGGTCTGAATACCGGAAAAACTGGCTTGAATGCCACAAGTTGCATCGACCTGAACGTCGGAAACTTCTTCGATCTGAATATCGGAAAATTGGCCTGAATGCCACTTCGGTCTGAATACCGGAAAAACTGTATGCCTGTCGGCATCGGCAGAAATAAGGAAAATGATAATTGAGGTGGCACGTGGGCCAACGACCCCTGCTGGGAATAATATAAGGATAAGTCATGAACGACCTTCAGTCTGAGTACTGGAAACAAACTCTGGCTTATCACTTGGGATACCGAGAATGCCTTATGCTTTACATGCGTATGTTTGAATTTTTCAATGGCGTAATGCTCCATGAAAATGGAAATGCTACGCAATTTGGGAGGATGCAATGCAATATGATTCTAAATGCAAGGATGCGAAATGCTAGCTTAGAACGCCAAGCTGAGGCAAGGGATTCTGCTGGGGAATGATCACAATCTTCTTGACCCTGGCAATGCTGTTGGAAATACACAGCACAATGAACCCTATGGGGAGATGACCGGCTGTGCGATGTTCTGGCAATAACAAAATACCGAGACTCTGACTGGGGAGAGAATGGCATTGAAAGCCTGCTGCTGAGGAAAGCGACAGTGGTTCTGGCAACCAAAATCTATGAGAGAGCCGACTCAGCAAGGGAAGCAAACACCGACACGGTACTGAGATTCTGCTTCAAGGAAAGAGAAACCAAGGATCTAGCGTCGAGATCGTGGATCTGGCATCGAACTCTGAGGAGCAGCTGCTTCTGCTGAGAAGACACGGTCTGGCACTGTCAACTCCGTTGGGGATATACAGTCTGGCACTGTCAACTCTACTAGGGAGTGTATAATCTGAAACAAATGCTTGGGGAGTACAGTTGTGAGAACCTGCTGGGGATTGAAGAATCCAATGCTCGGATCAGCTCTGCAGGGATAACATACCAAACTCCAACTATTGGGGCAAAACATCCGCGATCATCTGCTAGGAACCTTAAGGAAATGCCCCGAGTGTACCTGTTCTGAATAGACGATCCAAAGCACTTAAAATTTACAGCAATTTTAAATGTTTATTAAGCATGTACCTGTAAAGCTCTTATGTTTCATGATGCAATGTTTATCAAAAATTCGGACGTCATTTTTGCAAACAAAACAGTAAAATGAAAATGAAAACAGAGATATACTGAATAACATGATTTCATTGATTGAAAGGCCTCTGAATAGGCATTTACATCAGGAAGCGATCCCTGGAAAGAGGTAATCGCACAAAAGATAAAAATAGAAATTAATCTAATGGCAATGTGAAATGGATTTCTATCGGGTTCCAATTCTGCTATGACTCGCTCGTCTTCAAGATCCTCCAAATGATCAGCTTTCTGAAAAAGGTGATGGGATTGTTTCCTATCCTTCAAAAGTTTCCAGTTATCAACACGAGATGAGATTCAGAACTACTCAGAACGCAGTCATTCGCTTAATCCCTAACTTTTGCCTGGATCGCCCTTTCGGGTTTTCAATCCACCGGGATACCCATTTTTGCCTAAGTTGCCTTTTCAGGTTTTCAACTTACCGGGTGTACAATCTTTTCATTTTTAATCCCTAACTTTTGCCCGAACCTTTTTCATTTTCTTGGTTCGCCGGGATGCCTTTTTTTTGCCTGGACTATTCTTTTTATTGTCCAGCGGGTCTATTTTATGCGAAGTATTTTTTAACTGCGTCTGAGTTCACAGGGGAAGTGAAGTCTTCACCATCCATAGTGTCAAGCATTAAGGCTCCACCATCAAAAATCTTGGTGACAATATATGGTCCGTCATAGTTAGGAGTCCACTTGCCCCTGTGATCTGTCTGAGGAGGAAGGATCCTTTTCAACACCAAATCTCCGACTTGGAAGCATCGAGGACGCACTTTCTGATCAAAGGCTCTCTTCATCCGACTTTGATACAACTGCCCATGACAGATGGCTGCCATTCGCTTCTCTTCGATAAGACTCAACTCATTGAACCTTGTATGAATCCATTCAGCTTCATCTAACTTGACATCCAACAGGACTCTTAGAGAAGGAATCTCCACTTCAACAGGTAGGACTGCTTCCATACCATACACAAGGGAGTAAGGGGTTGCCCCGGTCGACGTACGTACTAAAGTACGGTACCCATGCAAGGAGAAGGGTAGCATCTCATGCTAATATCTGTACGTAACGACCATCTTCTGCACAATCTTCTTTATGTTCTTATTTGCTGCCTCAACAGCACCGTTCATCTTAGGACGATAAGGGGAAGAATTGTGATGCTGAATGTTGAAGTCCTTGCATAATTCCTTCATCATTTTGTTATTGAGATTAGAACCATTATCAGTAATGATTCTTTCGGGAATCCCATAACGACAAATGATTTCTTTCTTAATGAATCGGGCAACCACATGTCTGGTGACCTTCGCAAATGACGCTGCTTCGACCCACTTGGTGAAATAGTCGATGGCAACAAGGATGAAGCGATGCCCATTGGAAGCAGTCGGCTCAATCTTTCCAATCATATCAATGCCCCACATAGCAAACGGCCACGGAGAAGATATCACATTCAGAGGATTTGGCGGCACATGCACCTTATCAGCATAAATCTGGCATTTATGACACTTCCGAGCATATTTGAAACAATCAGATTCCATGGTCATCCAGTAATAACCCGCTCTCAACAATTTCTTAGCCATTGCATGTCCTCCGGCATGAGTACCGAAGGAGCCTTCATGAACTTCTTGCATTAACATGTCTGCTTCGTGTCTATCCACGCATCTGAGCAACACCATGTCGAAGTTCCTCTTATACAACACATCGTCTTTGTTCAAGAAGAAACTGCCTGCCAATCTTCTCAAAGTCTTTCTATCATTGTTGGATGCCCCTGCAGGGTACTCTTGACTCTTCAGAAAGCACTTGATGTCGTGATACCAGGGCTTGTCGTCAACTACCAGTTCAGCAGCAAACACATACGCGGCCCTATCAAGGTGCATCACATTGATCCTGGGAGCATGGTTCCACCGAATCACCTTGATCATGGAGGATGGAGTAGCAAGAGCATCTGCCACCTGGTTCTCATCATGAGGTATATGATACAGCTTTACTGTTGTGAATAAAGTCAACAGTCTTCTCGTGTAATCTCTGTAGGGGACCAGATTAGGCTGGAGAGTATTCCAATCACCATTCACTTGATTGATCACTAGAGCTGAATATCCGAAGATGTCCAGAGTCTTGATTCTCAAATCAATGGCCTGCTCAATACCCAAGATACAAGCCTCATACTCAACTTCATTATTGGTGCACTCGAAAGTCAGACGAGCGGTGAAAGGCATGTGGGCACCTTTCGGAGTGGTAATGACAGCACAAATTCCGCTTCCTTTGGCATTGACGGCCCCATCAAACATTAAAGTCCACTTTTCATCTGGATCAGGTCCCTCCTCAACAACTGGCTCTTCACAGTCTTTCATCTTGAGGAACATGATGTCTTCATCGGGAAAATCAAACTTCATCGGCTCATAATCATCAATCGGCTGTTGAGCAAGATAGTCTGACAGAATACTCCCTTTGATGGCTTTCTGGGATGTATACTGGATGTCGTACTCTGTCAGTACCATTTGCCAATGAGCAACCCTTCCGATGAGAGTTGGCTTCTCAAATATATATTTGACTGGATCCATCTTGGAGATCAGTAAGGTTGTGTGAGTCATCATGTATTATCTCAATCGCTTAGCAGCCCATGCAAGTGCACAACATGTCTTTTCAAGCATTGAGTACCTCGACTCGCAGTCTGTGAATTTTTTACTCAGGTAGTAGATGGCATACTCTTTCCTACCTGTCTTGTCGTGTTGACCGAGAACACAACCCATGGAATTATCAAGTACTGTCAAGTACATAATCAGCGGTCTCCCTGGGACTGGAGGCATGAGGATAGGAGGATTCTGCAAATACTCTTTTATCTTCTCGAAAGCCCTTGGGCAATCATCATTCCACCTGATAGCCTGATCTTTTCTTAACAACTTGAATATCGGCTCACACGTGGTTGTTAGGTGAGAGATGAACCTTGCAATGTAGTTCAACCTCCCTAAGAAACCACGGACTTGTTTCTCTGTTCTTGGCTCAGGCATTTCTTGTATTGCTTTCACTTTGGCAGGATCCACCTCAATCCCTTTTTCACTAACAATAAAACCCAGCAGTTTCCAGATCTCACCCCGAAAGTACACTTGTTCGGATTAAGCCTCGGCTTGAATTTCCTCAAACGCTCAAACAGTTTCTGCAAATTCACCAAATGTCCTTCTTCCGTCTGAGATTTGGCAATCATATCATCAACATAAACCTCGATTTCATGATGAATCATATCATGGAAAAGAGTTACCATAGCTCGTTGATATGTTGCCCCAACATTTTTCAGACCAAACGGCATCACCTTGTAACAGAAGGTGCCCCATGGGGTTATGAAAGTTATCTTTTCCATGTCTTCTGCTGCCATCTTAATTTGATTATAGCTAAAAAATCCATCCATGAAGGAGAATACCGAGAATTGAGCCGTGTTATCCACCAAAACGTCGATGTGAGGTAATGGGAAATCGTCTTTAGGACTAGCTCTGTTCAGATCCCGGTAGTCGACACACATCCGTACCTTTCCATCCTTCTTAGGTACTGGAACGATGTTTGCAACCCATGACGGATAATTGGTAATTGCTAGAAATCTTGCATCCAACTGTTTCTGCACTTCTTCTTTTATCTTGACAGCCATCTCTGGTCTTGTTCTTCTGAGCTTTTGCTTGACCGAAGGACAATTCTCTTTGAGAGGCAAACGGTGTACCACAATGTCTGTGTCAAGCCCTGGCATGTCCTGATAAGACCAGGCGAAGATGTCAACATACTCTTGCAGCAATTCAATCAGCCCCTTCTTCACATCACCTTCCAAAGCAGCCCATATCTTGATCTCTCTCTTGACGTCCTCAGTGCCAAGATTAATCACTTCAACAGACTCTTGATGCGGTTGAATGACCCTTTCCTCCTATTTTAACAACCTGGCAAGTTCTTCAGGGAGTTCACAGTCTTCAACACCCTCTTCTTCAGCTTGAAAGATGGGATTTTCAAAGTCGAAGCGAGCCATAGCAGAACCGTTATCGATAGGATCCGGTGACGTGCATCTGCATGAGTGATGGTATGTGCTTATGAGTGTGAAAAAGTGAAAACTAAACAAACATTGCCAAAATATTTTTGATTTTTGATTTTTTTGAAAACTGCAAAATTAGAAAGACAGTGAACAAAATTTTTGAATGCAAAAGACGTCCTTTATTTATGATAAAAAATGTAGGTATTCACATAGATGAGCCCTACAATGAGTCATTACGCCCTGGGCGGAACGTAAGACTTGGATATGCATGAATAAACAAAGAAAAATTACTCCTCAAGAAGAGTGACTTGGATAATCTCTTCAGAAGATCAATTGTTGATGACTTCACCCGGGACCCTCGGACGCACCCAGTTGTTCATGTCGCAATCATTATCCCCATCTTCCTCGTTGATTGCAGAGATCTGGACATACTGAATGATGCCAGCACTGGAGAAAGTAATCGGCCCCTGACGAGTCTGAGGCGTTGAAGTTGTAGAAGTCAGAGCTGGCTGATACCCAATCCCGAACTTGTCTTCTTTCATAGGCAAATCCAACAAACATCCCCAACCGGGAGCAACACTTGAATCTACCAAGGCCCGTGCCTGCTTGAAGGATGAAATAGAGGCACCTGCTTTAACCTCTTCCACCGGAGCTGCATCCTTGACCTGAACTGCCTCAAAGGCCTGACACAGGGTCTCATGAATTTCACCTTCTACCTCTACATACTTGAATGTAGACAGGTTACTGACTAGAATGTCCTCCTCATCACAGACAGTGATAATCCTTCCATTGACAGGGATTTGATCTTCTGATGCAAAGTTGAGGAGACTGCCCCAGCATTGTGGATCCAAGGACGACCCAGCAGGCAGCTGTACGAGGGGCTGATATCCATCACATAGAAGACGGTGTTGAAGGTTTGTGATCCAATCATAATTAGCAATTCTACCTCTCCGAACACCGACCTCTTAGAACCATCGAAGGCTCTCACTACAAGATCGGAAGGTTTCAAGATCAAACCTTCTACTTCTAACCTTGACAGGGCTCTCTTGGGTAGCACATTCAGAGAGGAACCTATATCCACCAGAACATGTGATAACACAGTGTCTTTGCATTCCATCGAGATGTGCAAAGCCTTGTTATGATTGCGTCCAGCTGGTGTCAAGTCAGAATCAGTAAAACCCAACCCGTTGCTTGCATGAACATTTGCAACGATCCCTTCTAGTTGGTTTACTGAGATCTCCTGAGGCACATATGCAGCATTAAGGACCTTCAGAAGTGCCTCCCTGTGTGCCTCCGAGCACAGCAGGAGTGAGAGAATGGATATCTTGGACGGCGTCTGAATCAACTGATCGACTACCTTGTAGTCGCTTTTCTTTATAATTCTCAAGAGCTCGTCCACATCCTTCGCAAAAATAGGCTCAGAGCCAGCCTATGGTGCAGAGGTACCCTCATTCACAGCTTGTTTGCCTTTGGCCTTCGCCGCGGCGTCAGCACCATCTGATTGGGTAACCGACGGTGAGAATAGTCTACCACTTCTGGTGAATCGCCCGATTCCACCAACATTGTCCACTGCGGGATCTTTTATTCCAACTTCAAGTTCAAACTTCTGATCCTGCACCTCCTCTATTTTCAATGGCTGCTCCACTCCATGATCATGCATGTACACACTCCCCCCGTAATGCCAAGGAATGGCCCTTTCGTTGGTGAAAGGTAAAGGACCAGGGGTCGTGATGGTCATAGTGGATGGTCGCACTGGTGGCACCGGTTGCGCTTCTGGCACACTGATCTGAGCAGTTGGGTAGAAAATTATGATAGTGGCAACATCACAGTCATACTCAAAAATCTTATTCATTGAAAAACAAACATTTGAAACATCGGAATCAAGTTCAACAGATACATCAGTATTAAACACATTGTTTGGGATATCAGCAACAACATCAAAAAAATTAAATACATCGATGGGAATTACACAATCAACAGGATCAACATTTGTGAATTCTTCAACGGCATCTTCAAACACCTCTTCCACAACCCCTTCAACAGACTCTTGGACAGACAAGTCTTCAGCTTGGAGGATACCATCGTCAAGCAAGGCCTGGATACCCTGTTGCAGCTTCATACAACCCCCACTCTGTGTAGCACAATCCAAACAACCATTCCCACAACCGGGGAAAATATCGGCCTTCAGCAAGTAGTCTTTAATCTCCAACAGTGGAGTCTTCAGCTTCAACACATCTTTGACTGACTTGGCTTCCCCTTCCACCATATTAACATTTGCACCACCATGCTGCGGCATGGGATTGTTGACGACATTAGGAGCCCGCGCAAAGTTAATGGCCTTTGAATCTATGAGGTCCTGAACTACGTGCTTAAAAGCTTTGCAGTTCTCAATATTATGGCCAGGTGCCCCAGAGTGGAAATTACACCTAGCATTGGCGTAATAACCCACCGGAAGCCTGCCAACAGGAAGAGCCAGAGTGCGTAACTGCACAAGTTGTAGTTATTGAAGGCTAGGAAGCAACTGAGCATACGACATTGGAAGAGTGTCAAAACGCTTGTCCATCATCTTTTGCCTCTGTTGGTAGGCGGGTCTGTTACCCGGTTGCTGTTGGTACTGAGTTTGTTGACGTTGTGGTTGTTGTTGTTGCACTGGTGCTGCAGCCGGAATGGTCACAGCTGCGACATAAGGCTGCTGGTGGTAATTCTGGAAGTTGTTCCTCCGGATACCCCTGCTCTGATATGAAGACAAAGAATTTGCGTCCCCCTCTCTCCGCTTCTGTCCTCCAATAAACGGCTTCTTCACCCCTATTGATGATCCAGCCCCACTTTGGATCTTGCACGTCTTCAAGTAGTTCTCCACCCTCTCACTGGTAGAGACTACATCAGCAAAGTTGGAGGCGTTGCAACCCACCAGACGCTCCAAGTAAGATCTGGGCAGAGTGTTCATGAACATGTTGGCCATATCCTTCTCCAACATAGGAGGTTGAACACGGGAAGCTGTCTCTCTCCAGCGTTGAGCATATTCTCTGAAGCATTCATTGCTCTTGAGAGACAGATTCTGAAGTTGGATTCTGTCAGGCGCCATGTCCGTGTTGTACTGATATTGCTTTACGAAAGCCTCAGACAAGTCTCTCCAGCAGCGGATGTGGGCTCTGTCCAGCCTCATATACCATTCCAGGGATACCCCAGCTAGGCTGTCCTGGAAGAAGTACATAAGCAGCTTCTCATCATCGGAGTATGCAACCATCTTGCGGAAGTAGGCTTGCACATGAGTCTTTGGGCAAGAGTTGCCATTGTATTTGTCAAACACTGGGACTCTGAATTTCGGTGGCACCCTCACACCTGGGACCAGCCCCAAATCAGCAACATCTACCCCCAGAGCATTCTGCCCCTCTACAGCCTTCAGCCTCTCCTCCAATCTCCTGAACATGGGGTCCATGCCATGGCCCATGCCAAAATCTTCCGGCATCAGGGTGAACTGATCCTCCTGGTCGTCATGAATGGGTGGTTGATCAGGGTTGGCACGTGGGATCGGGATAGGCCCCGGTCCACTGGGTCCGTTAACTTCTCCAACTGGAGGATCAATTACCGTCTCTGGTTGAGTAGTGGCGGGATTCCTCTGTATCATCTGTCTAAGCTACTCTTGTCCTTGAGCCACATCCATAAACTGATTCATGCGGATCCTCATCTCAGCAAGCTCTGTTTGTAGGCCTTCCATTGCTCTCTGTTGATTTCTTCTAGTACCGTACCGGTGAATGCCTAAATCAGTTATCCTGCTAGTGGAACACCAAACAAGATGAGAACACCGCAGTGGTACCTGTTATGCAAGACATGCAAATGAATATGTAAATGCAATGACTTGTTTATCAATTCCAAAGGGTATTCTACCCCCTTGATTCCAGTCTCACGAGAAGATCGATCCATGGATAAACTTCTGAGATCAAGATGCAATAGGGAAAACCATCATACAAATGAGTTCAAGGAAGAGGGCCTTAGCCAACAGTACACCAAAAGAGGATCTCCACAACAAGCCTGTGGATCATCACTACAAAGCAACAAAGGAACACGACAAGTAAGAATAGGAACAGAAAATCAGGAATCAGCCTCTTGTATACAACCCATAAGGACTGCTCCTCACTTCAGCCAGTAGTGCCGCCGTGTCAGGATAATCTGGAGATTCTATCAAACGTCGGATAAGCAAATTCCTCTTGTGAATAATCCCATCCAGTTCGTTGATGTGCCCTATGTAGTAATTCCCATCATCCTCTCTGAACACCTCTTCAAGTTTAGACCTCTTCAAACCCGCCAGCACCTTGAGTTCTTCAATCTGTTCTTGAGCCTTGTCGAGTTGATCTGTGATGTAACCATTGGTTGAACGGACGCACAGAAGCTCATTGTTCTTCTCCTTCAGCAAAGTCTTCAATTTCTCCATCTGGCCAGTCAATTCGGCCACCATCTCCTCCTCTTTTGCCTTCCGAGAAGCTGAAAAGGCATCCCATTGCTCTTGCCACCCAGCTAACTTACCATGGGCATCTGTTAACTGTTGCTTGACTCGCCTCAACTCAGAACTGGATCACCCTAAGGCTTTGTCAGTTTTCCTGAAGAAGTCCACCTCCATAGCCAATTTCTTCTCTGCTTCCTCTTGCAATCTGATAGCTTCCCCCTTCTGATATTCCGCCTCATGGTATAGATGCATACAGTCTTGCAACTTCACACTCAACTCCGAGTTTTCAGTTTGGAGTTCCTCCATGGCATTCTTCAATTTGTCATACTCCTCTCGGCTCACCATTGTTAACTGCTCAGGAGTAGGTGGATACAAAGGTTCTTCAATAGGAAACGGCAGACCAAACTCTTCGACCCTTCCCCGAAGCCAACCTTCATACTGAGGATAAGTCCTGCAATCTCCTTTTCCAAGCACAGTCCTTCCTCTCTTTATCACCTTGAGCCAGGCCTCAGCCGCCTTATGGGATACAGTCAAATCAGATGAAGAATGGAAAAACAGATATTCTTCCACATCCTTTTCCAAAGGCGGAGTTTTTAAAGCATATCCAAATTGTCTGACTGCTAGAGAAGGATTATAGTTTATACCTCCTCTTCTTCCTACCAACGGTACATTCGGGAAGTTCCCACAACTGTGAACAATGTCCTCCCGAAGCAAGTTCTGGTATGACCACCAAGAAATATCTTTAGCTCTTATCCCTATCAGTCTCTTCGACCAACTCGACGAGTCCTTGACATCAACGAACGCTCCTGACTTGGGTAGGTGGGAACTGAACCACTTATGAAACAAGGGCGCACAATAATTCACCAATCCTCCTTTTCTATTCTCATTCCTATGATGCACTGAATGAAAGAAATCTCCCAACAAAGTCGGCACTGGATTTCCCAACACGAAGAGGCGTATAGCGTCTACGTCCACAAATTTCGCAACATTAGGGAACAGGACAATCCCATACACACAAAGAGCCAACACAGTATTGAAACCCCTCTGATCACCATCTTCAATCTTCTTCTTGGCTTCTCCCACTAAGAAACTCAAATGAAAACCACTGACTCCTCCCTTCTGACACATATTAGCCTTCAAGACTGATTTCCCCAAATATGTGGCTGAAGCAACCATGCTGAGATCGGGCAGAAACTCAGAACTGTAAAATAACAACTGCGGCTTGATAGGAACTCTGAGAAAACTGGCAACCTCCTCCAAAGTAGGGACCAAGATATAGTCTGGGAATGTAAAACACCTCAATGGAGGGTCATAGAGCTGCAGCAATGTAAAGAGAGCATCGCGTTGATCTTTGGAGAGAACCGTAATGAAACTTAGAATCAACCCGTAGTCCTTCCGGAATCTTTCTAGAGAATCATGATCCATTAACTTCATCAGCTGCTGAATGGGCTCCAAGCAAACCACAGGAAATTTGTAGGCGACGTGTCTCTTTCTGCCAATATCCATCTTAGGGGAACTATAAAACCCCGACTAGAATCAAGAAGAAGATATAAACCCCTGGGAATAGATAAACATGTGTTAAATGATATGAATGCAAAATGATGTGATGCAATGCAGTGACATGGAAATCAGGATTGATGTATCTGCTTGAACAACTGTCGGGTTGCACTGTCTGAAGAGAAATCCACTAAGGAATATAATACGAGATCAAAGCTCTACTCCAGAAAACCGGGCTGGTTGAAGGTTAAGGTTTCCTGAATTTGGCCCGCCCCTCACTGGTAGGTTCTAAGAACAGAAGTTTGTCAGCTTCAGCCCTTCAATCAAGAATAATACGTTTACCACTGAAGGTTTGGCATTATTACGAGACAAAAGACCTCCACTGACCCCCCTCAACAGGACATCCTAAAAGCAAGTTCTCAATCTCGGGGTCCTCAGATTGAGCAGCGAGAATGCGCCCACCAGAGTTAACATAACCGCATCTCGGAGGAGAGGCCTCGACTGAGTTCTCGGGAAATGGTCACCAGAGTCGACGATTTCTAAAGGAACATCTGTCATTATGGAACACCCATAGGACAGAATATATCCAAAAGAAACCTCGTCTGGATGTGGGTCTTCATGAACGACTTAACGTAGCAACATGCCACGCAAGCCTCATGACTATCCATTCTAAAACCTGTGTGTACGCTCAAGCCTGGGTAGTGGGCTTATCTCTCATAAAACATCCCACCCCAACAAACAACCAACCCACAGAACCCACAGATACAGCAAAGATATGTACATGAATGCGATAAGGTAAAGCAGGTAAATGCTGAAAGTAAATAACTATACAAAAGAATAAACACCCAACAAACAAGAAACCTACAAAAGCTAGGAGGGACTCGCATAGGGAAACCAGAGACTCTGGGTTCTATCCCCAGTAGAGTCGCCAGCTGTCGCAACCTAAAAATGATGCGAAACGAAACAACCGGCGAAAAAAGAAAGACAGAAGAGTTGTCACTGTTCGTTATTTATCCCAAAGGAGGGAAAGGAAACGATCAAAGAAAACCTGAAGAGAAAGGAAAGGAAAAGACAAGGTCTCGCTACCAAATCTTGGGTTCGGGAGTCGATTATGCGAAGGGAAGGTATTAGCACCCCTACGCATCCGTAGTACTCTACGGGATCCACTCTTGTTGTTCTAGTCTAAAGGGTGTGTGTTTATCTAAGGTACTATTTACTAAAAGAAAGGGTCAAAAGAAAATGACTCGCACGGATGTCGCATCCACTGCATACGTATCTCATCTGAGTATGAGAATCAGAGTCTTCGTAGCTCGGCTACCTAGGGGTGAAAGAGAAGTGTGCTCGCTAAGACATCGCGTCTTATGCCTACGTATCTCATCTGGAATGAGAATCAGAGCAAAACGTAGTTCAGCTAACTACGGGAACAAGGGTCTCGATTGCAACTAGGGCAAGAGAAAGGGAAGGTCTCAATCGCAACGAGGGCGAGAGAAAAGAATCGCAACAAGGGCGAAAACAAGCAAGGATTAGTTGTTAGTTGTCAAGCAAAATCGACAAGACATCGCATCTCGTGCCTACATATCTCATCTGAACATTAGAATCAGAGTTGTCGTAGTTCGACTAACTAGGGGTTAAGGATTGCCATCTGAATATGGACTTACAAAGGAGGACACTAGTTGTGTCAAAGGAGAGTGGGCAGTATGTTCAACGTCCTAGCAGTAGGTGTCGCAGCTCGCTGAATCGAGTCTTAGGCAGTTACCTCTTTGCAATAGAACGGACTGACATGCCACAAGATCGGAGACGCACGGAAGGTCTAAAAGTGGGGAAGCTCTGCCCTAGAGTTGTCATGCAATGTGGACCTATGTGTTAGGATTTACAAATGGGAATATCTACCTAATGTTAACATGCAAAGAAATAGGGGAAATCTACCTATGTTATCATACAAAGAATAAGGGAATTCTACATATGTTATCATACAAAGGGTTCTACCTATGTTATCATACAAAGGGTTCTACCTAATGGGTGCTACCTAAACAGAACAAGAGTCGACGGATGGAGCAAGGAGAGGAGCCACGGATAAGGGTAGATGGCGATGCCTGAGGCAGTCGATTTACAGGTGGTAGATGGCGATGCTTGAAGCAATCGACTTACAAGAGAAATGGCGATGCATGAAGCAATCGACTTACAAAAGGATGGATGAATACGTGATGGTTCTGTTAAATTTGAAAATGATTACTCGACGTTGGATCGAGGTTTTGATCTTGTTTTGAAATGGTTATCGGATGTTCGTTTTAATTCTTGTATTAACGGATGAATAAAGAATGAAAGAATAAACATTATACACTTCATGGGAGAGGGGTACACTTGTTATGAATGGGGATTGTTCATGGCAATCAAATAATAAAAATATATGCCTCATACATCATACAAGTAGGCAACAGATATTAATCAGATCAGACAAGTAAACAAGTATATGATCAAGTCAAAGAATCAAAGAATGAAATAATGAAGCATTAGACAATGCATGAGAAGTATAAACATGTTAAGCAATCAAACAATAGAAGCATGGATGAAAGAAACAAGTATAAAAAAATAACAGATGAATCAGACAAATGAAACTATGCACACAAAGGATCATTGAATAATTTAATCGGGAAATGATGCAAGGATCAAATAAAATCAAGATGAAAGGCCTCTAATACATGGCATATGAGATGAACAAGGGAGGATCAAAAGATCTCTTCAATTGCCATAAGCAATCCCTAAGTCAAACATCGATCATAGAAAAGTCAACTGAAAAGTCAAGTCAACTTAAAAAATATGAAATAAATAGTAAATTAATCAAGAAAAATATGAAAAATTAAACTAAGTAAGGTGGGGTCAGGACATCATCATCCCCCAAAAAGATTTCAAAAATAATGAAAATTAGTGTATAAATTAATTGAAATAAAACAGAAGTCAAATGAAAAGTCAACCAAACAAACTAGGTCAAGAATAAATCCAAAATAAATTGAAAATGAGAAATAAAATCCCAAGAAAAGGCCAGGTTGACCATGAGACATTGGTCAACCCTCATCCCAAAAATCAGAACCTAAAAATAATTCTAAGTCATGAAAATAAAATCAAGAAATAAATGTGTGTTAAAATGATCCACTTGAAATAAATAATTGAAATAAAATATTAACATTAAATAAATATGAAAATAAAAATTAAATAAAATTAAATAAAACATTAAGAAATGTGAAAAGTATTTTTTGGTATTTTTATGAAAAAATAAAATATTTTTATGAATAAAAAAACAAAACAGAAAAATAAAATAAGAATTAAAAATAAAAAATGAAAATAAAGTGGAATAATGGTGGGCCTTGAATGTGGGGGGGTGTTGGAAGCAGCAGCTGAGGCCCACGGTCCAAGCGCTTAAGCCAACGCGTGACACTAAATAAAGTAACATTTTATTTTGAAAAAAAACATGTCACTTTTATCAACCGGTCAAGGGTTCACTTAAGTCACAAAATGACAAAACCACGCGCACGGCCCAGATTACAACATGCATTTTTGATCAAGCGGTTCATGTGACGACACGTGTTCGTCTTCTCCAAAACCCTAACACCATGCAACAGCCACGCGAAAACACAGATGGATTTTCTCACATTTCCACTCAAGAATGCAAGCTCGATAATGCATCAAATGACATGGTATAAAAAGCAAAGTTCAAGTATGCAATGAGTAGAACATCATGGTATTTTGTTTCAGTAAAAATAGTGGCTCAAACATGAAGAAAAATGGACAACAAGGCGACCATATGAACACGGATACCACAGAATTTTAACAACACAAACTCAAACTTAATAGCAATGCCTTATGTTGAGGGCTTTATAAACAAGCATTGCATAGTATTTACATGGAACACAACATGATGCAAGCATGGCATAATGGAAAAACAACATGAAGCAAGCATGGTAAGCATGGTAAACATGATGAACAAGCATGGAATAAGCAAAGCCATAGTCATGGAAATGGAGTAGTAAAGGTACCTAGTGGAAAACAGTCCACTGCCTCTTGGTATTGGAGAGGAATGGAAGGAATGCTACTGCTTTGAAACTTCAACTTTGAGCAAATGAAAAGGGATGAAAACAGATCTTTAATGCTTGCCTTGCTTGCTCAGCTCGAAAATAACAGCCACCCTCTTCAGATTAGGGTTTCAAGCTCTTAAGTATGTAGGTCTAAAGTGTCTAATGGGCTTGCAAATGTTTGGTTTTGGTTATGTGCACTATGATACAAAAGGTGAGATGGTGAAAGTAAGCTTCTAATTTTGGCAAAACTTAAGTTAGTGTAAACAAAAGTACATGGCCAAATGAGGTAAAGAATGTGGGCTGGTCATTTGTGCAACATGACTTGGCTGTCTTGGTCTGGCAAGGAAATAATCCAACAGGGTGACTTTGAGACTTTGTATCTTGATGAGCACATGACCAAATGGCAAAGGCAATGCAAACAGTAGGAAGAGTTCATGGAGCTTAACATATTTCATGTTGAGCACAAGTGGAAATTATGAATGGAAAGAGGTGAAAATGGCCATAAAATCGTGTCTCACCATCTGCAAAATGGCTGGGCCAGTTTGGCCTAAATGCTGCCTAGAAATTCAGTTCATGATGCCAACTTTAGATGAGTGCATCTCTCAAACCATGGATCCAAATGAGGTGATTCCAAAAGGATGTGAAAGAGGACATGGCAAGGTACAATTGTTATGAAGAAAGTATTTTCAAATGGTGCCTTGAAGGGCAAGAAATCTGGCCAAGAAGTCTTGACAAATTTTGCAGATTTTGGACTTAGAAATTTCTCTAAGTGTCCTAAAATAATGTCTCACTTTGACCAAACATAACTTTCTCAATATTGATCCAAATGGAGCAAACTTTATATCTATAGAAAGCTTGGAACAAGAGGAACAACTTTCCTGTTGGAGAAATTTTCAGATGGAGCTTGTATCTTGATGGAAAATGGGCTTAAAGTGGGTGCAACAATCATGAAAACTTGCCCTAAATGGAAAGTCAACCATTTCCAAATTTAGTAACTTTTCCAACTCCTGATTAAATGATGAATCCATGATCCAACCTTGATCAAATTTCACATGTAGGCTCCCTTAGGCATGAATTTTGAGATTCCACTCTTAAAATGTCAGGAGTTGACTTTTCTGGCCCCACAGTTGACTTTTCCCAAACTGTCTGATTCCCGATTCCATTGATCAATTGAAGCACCTCTAGCTCAAATAAAGAGCTGATTTTTTGTATGTAGACCCTTGTGGTCATATGGAGGGCCATGGAAAAGAGTTTCACCCAAAGAATCAGAAATAAACTGATTTTAAACCAAACCCTAGTTTAGGGCAAAAATGATTAAGAACTGATTGCACTGATTGCCAATGGATCTTTGTGAGATAATTGTGAATCTTCTTAGGCCAAGATGCCTCTCTAATCATGACATGAATGAGCCCCTCTACTTCCAACCAAAAATTGCCTGTTGCAGGTAGCCATGAAACCCTAATTTCTGATTAAATCCATATGCACATTCTGAGAGCTCTGAATCCTCCACTGATGAATTGAGGACCATAATAAGACACTTGGGCCACCTTGAGACCCTTGAGACTTGTATACTTGGAGAATGAAGTCCAATTATCAATCTTGCCTTGTGTGGGCTCCTTCTGTTAAGGAGTGACCAATCAAACCCTGATTTCCATGTCACTAATGCAGTATGCAATGAGTATGACCTAGTATGATGCTAATGAAGTGTAAAACATAATCCCATGCTTCCAAGAAAGATGAAGGGTAAATTTTGGGGTATTACATAGAAGGAACATAACTTTTTGGAATAACAGGTGATTAGTCAATCAATATGTCAAGGATGTTATTCCTGATCTATTTTCAGTTACAGAAAATCCTAATGGAAGTGTGGCTTATATGGGGGCTTGGAGTGAAAGTGTTTGGGTCTATAATCTCCAATTAAAGTTGGAGGAAGATGGTGAGGAGCTAGGTTGGTAGTAGGAATAAATCTCATGTTTTTATTAGGATCAGAACTGAACCCAAATCAAGATTGTTAGACGGTGTGGCTAGTGATCGAGAGGGGGGGTGAATAGATCACCTCTTTGAAATAAACGGATTTAAAAAATCTTATCAGAGTTTTTGAAACTTAGCGGAAAATTACAGTCCCGAATCGACTTCCGTCTATTCTGAACCGCTACTAGAAAACCGGACACGCGAATTTATTGCTGGATTTTAATGAGAACGATAGAGAATATTAACACCAGAATATTATCAAATCAAATGCACTTATCACTAAATCCTAATTCCAATGAATAAAACTCAGCTAACAGTTTTGTCAAACAATTGGTGTGTATGTGATCAATGATGAACAATGGTGGAGTTTAGATAAAGAAGTTTTCTTGCCACTATTGTATCACGAAATGTACAGCCACAACACATCGACTGAAATCACAAAACTGTTGAAAACGTAAAGGGAGATAAGGAAAGAATACGATACGCAGAGATTTGGTAAGGAAGTTCCCCACTGTCGTCCTCGCGTGTGGGTACGTCTCCCTCTCAATTTCAAATGAAATTGAGAACTGTAATTATCAATAATGCCAAATTCGTTGATACAAGGTTACAATACAAAGACAGAAATCTAAATCCCAAGATCTTCTTCTTGTATAAACCTCCACTTGATCTGAGCTCGATCAAGAATTTCCTGCAAGAAATTGCAAACAATTCACCGGTTCCACGACCTGTTTGCGAAATTACCCAATTTCCAAACGCAACGCTACGGCTGAATCTGTTCTGCAAACGTGACTAACAAACCCGCAAGAACACTCCATTTCTTGAAGGACAAACCAATTGGTTTTTCCTCGAAACCCCCTTCAACCTTCAACTCAGCTAGATCCTCGATCGTACCACTGAACACCTCAGCTAGATCCTTGATCGTTCCACTGAACGTTATCTCGTTGATCCTTTAATCCAAAGAACAAGAATGATTATGTGTTGATGTTCTTGAAGAAAAGAGATTGAGAAGATGAAGAAGATGAAGTATCTTTCAGGTTTCCAACTGCTCAAACAATTGCTGCTACACACTTCTTTGATTTGTGTTCAACTGTTTCTCTCTTCAGAATTCGTCGCCTCACTGAACTGTCAAAAATGCTTCTTATATGAAAGACAGAAGTTGTTAGTAGACAAAACAGAATTATGTATTGATACAAAAGGTTATGCATCGATACATACTGTAGCTTTGATTAATTTTTGAGAATTAATACAAGCATGTATCGATACAAAGCTCGTATGTATCGATCCATAGAACATTCTAACTAACATGTATCGATACAAGGCTCGTATGGATCGATACATACTGAAGCAAAAACATTTTGTGATTTAAAACAAGTTTATGTATCGATGCAAGGCTCGTATGGATCGATACATACTGAAGCAAAAACGTTTTGTGATTTAAAACAAGTTTATGTATCGATGCAAAAGAACATGTATTGATACATGCTAACACAAAACAGTTTTTATGAGTTCTTTGAAGAATTGTATCAATGTGGATCTTTATGTATAGACACGAAACAATAGTATGGGCTAAAAACACAATTGAAACATGCGAAATAATGCACAACCAACAATTGGACAATGATCACACAATTTGCTATCATTCAAAACTTATTCAAAGTAAAGAATTTGCTCACAAAGATTACATTTTTATGTAGATACCAGAAAATTTATATTAATTATCAGTTAAACCTTGTTATAAATTGGATGAAGATACTACTCAATAGGGGGAGCTAGACGTTGACTTGAATACAACCTTGGGAGGAATGTGGAAAGTAAAGATACCTACAAAATTCAGATTTTCGGTTAGAGATTATTCCTTAACGGATAATCAACTAGGGACCAACTTCTAAGAAGAGGCATTCTTCAAGGAGATAGACAAAAGGTTTGTGTTTTGTACTTCGTAGAAGATGAAAATATCTCTCATTTATTTTTTCAATGTTGAGTCATAAGGAATGTTTGGGAAGCTATAGATTCTCGATTAGGTTTTGAAACTACTTTGGTTACTAATAGTTGGGATTATTGGGAAGATCACGAGTCTCACATTGGTTGGAGATAGAGCATTGGAAGAGTTTATATAGAGTGAAATCCTTCACCTTACAAGCTGGTTGTGAGGACGTTAGGCCAAACTCTAATATGGTATCAGAGCCCTGGTTGGCTCGGTGGGGGAGCGAAATTGGATCCTAGTATGGATGAAGGCTAGTGATGTGGGTGACTCACACTTATGGGGGAGATTGTTGGGATTCAAGTTTGAAAGGGATAAAGTCCCATATCACATAAGAATGGAGGAAATATTAAGGATCAAGAGACCTTTACGCCATATAAGGATCCACTTCTGCTCCTCCACCAAGCCAACCAGGGATTTGATACCTTATTTGGAATCAAGGTCTCTTGGATCCCCAAAGTCTTGCCTGTTGACACTTCTGGATGCTCCCCAGACTCCCAACAAGTGGTATCAGAGCTCTAGTTGGCTCGGTGGGAAAGAGATTTTAGAGAAATTAACCGTTGGATCAGACACATTTTTGAAGACCAAGTTTGGAATATTTGATTCTTTGTTTCATTATTTGGATCAATGAAATGAATTCTAAGCAAAAATAAATTGTTCTCTTACTAAAGCAGCAGACTTGAGTATTTTTCTTCTTGTTATTAATTGTAAGCTTGTGTGTTTTGTATATTTTGTTGGTTGTTAATACTATTTGTGTTCACATTGAGACTCTCGTGTACCTTATTTATAGTGAAGCTATTACTCTCCAAGTTAAAATTTGTATGTTCCTTTTGTTCGTTTTATTTGATTTGTTGCTGCCAAATATTTATTATTGCTCTTCCTAGGTGACTACAAGTTTTAGAAATTTTATTTCTGCTGCGTATTTGTTTGTTATTTTGTTTATGTAATTCTTTATTAGGGTGGTATGAGAGCTCTTGGTTAAGGGGTTATTTGACTTGTTTGGATGATGGAGGTAAATTCAAACACAAAGATGATTTGTTTGAATGGCATTAATTACCATTTCTTGAAGAGAAAGAATAAAGGTTTTTTATGTTGTGGATAAATTATTTTTATCTGGTTTTGGAAAGAAATGTCCAAATTCCACTTCTATAGAAGAATGAGAATTTGAACTTTAGCAGGCTAGTGATTTTATTCGACAATATGTAAAAGAGAATGTTTGTAATCATACTGCTAATGAGACAAATGAAGAAACTATATGAGAGAGTATGGAGTTCTTTTATGCCTCTAAATCAGAAAATAATATATTGTTCTTGTTGAATAGCTTCATAAGTTTAAATTAGGGAACTTATTTTATAATTCACTTGAGTGAACTTCAAATATTCTTTGATCATGTGTCAGGAATGGGTATCAAGCTTGGTGATGAGATTTTATGTTTAATTTTATTGTTATTGTTGAGAAACAAAGCGTGGGGTAGTCCCACATTGATTAGAAAAATGGAGATTGAGTACTTTATAAGTGAGAGAATCCATACACCTATCAGCTTAAGGTTTTGAGTGAATATATGGTGTGTCTCTCATAAAGTGTTTTGCTCATAAAGAAAGGCCCCAATGTAAAAATGTTCCTTCATGTTGACCCCCAAAGAATCGATGACTTAACAATGGTATTAGAGTCGTTGGTGTGAGTAAATGATCGGCTTCCTTGTGTCAAAATTCCTCCCCACATGGTGATTGGTATGAGTAGGGATGGCGATTTGACACATCCTCAGTGGGCACCCGTGAAAATACTCATAATGGGTAGGGTAAAAACCCGCAAAAATGGGTACGAGAATGGGCTCGGGTAACTACCCACTAAAATAAGCGAGTATCGATGTGGGTATGGACACCTTAGTATCCAACTTGCCCCATACCCGCGCACTATGTATATTTATATTTTTTAATTTATTTTATTTTATAAAAATTTATGTTTATCAATTTTAAAAAAATATTTCAATGTTAAACCATTACGTATTTATATATGTGTTTGTTTATTTCATAATTCGACAAAATATTTTTTGAAAATTTTTTAATGTTCTTAAAAACATAAAATACTATTATATTTTATAATTGGTCTATTTATTTTTGTTAGAAATGTGTGCAGCGGGTACGGATACAAGTACTTACTGAAGGTAGAGAAAAACAAGAAAGAGGGGTCTGAATTGTTTTCACCACAAATAAAAACTTTTGCAAACACCACACACACGAAAGACAGAGCAAATAACACAGAAGTTTATCCTGATTCGTTTGAAATTCAAAGTTACTTCAGTCCACCCGACCAAGATGATTTCTCCTTCAATAAGGACTTAATTCAATAATCTAGAAATATTACAACAAACTTCTAAGAGTATAATGATCTCTTAGCCCTCTCAAGTATACAAACTTCACAAGTCACTTGAGGAAATATTCAACATTATTTTAGAATTACAAGAAGGTGTTTAGTGCTTCTAGGTAAGCAGTTTGAACACAGTAAGAGCAGTAAAAATTCACACTAAGAGCAATAACTCGTGTGAGAAAAAATAGAGCAAGAATTAGTGAAATATTGAATTTTGATTTGCAGTATTCTTGTGTGATTGCTTCGTATTTTGTATGACGGTAGTTGGGCCTTTTATATAGTGCTTTGAATATGATGTCGTTGGCTGAAGCATTGATGTTGATATCTTGCCAATGATGTAACTTAATTAACATTAAGTTTGTTGTCCTTTCCAAAGCAGTTTTGGAGAGTATTTAATCTTCTCCATATAAAGATTCATACCATATTTGGAGTACTTTTTTGCTAAGTCTTGAAGTTGATCTGTTAGGTGTGAATCAGAATGCACGGAAACCAGATCTTCTGTTAGAGCATGTATTCTTCAAATCGATGTTAGAAGTGATTTTCTTCAGAAGATTTTGACTTGCATTCCTCAGAGTGCTGAGCTCTACAGGCTTCAGATGATAAGGATCTTTCAGATGTAGAGTGTTAGAGCCTTGTGCCATCAGAGTGATGTTTTGCGTTCAGCTTTTCTGGACTTGTTTTGACGCTTAGACTTGTTCCTTTAGATGCATTAATCATTAGAGCCCTGCATACTTAGAGAATTTTATCAGGGTACCAAAATGTTTCATCCTTTGTTATCATCAAAACTTAGAGATAAATTGTAGACCCAAAATCTTGTTCTAACACTTACATACCCACAGTGCACAGGTACGGATGCTAAAGTTTGTGTTCAAGCGGGTATGGGCTCAGGGACGGGGATTTTTTCCATCTGCGTGTATGGGGAGGTGTTAGCTGACCAATTTCAGCTAAGGGGAAAAGCCAATTTCGACCAGGGGACCTGTTGGAGACTCCTCGACAAGAGGGTAGACGAGTCTGCAGGTCGACACATGCAAGCCTCGGTCGAAGTCGAAGAGATTGTTGAGCAAAACAACAAGAGGATACTATAGTACCATGTCCATTTCCATCCCTAGGTATGAGGCAGTCCCGTTGAAAATTGTCAACGATGGTACAATTGTATGTGGAAGAAAGAACTTGCGTTTGATGGGGAGCATTGTGGATAGACTCGCACTTGAGGGGGAGTGTTGAGAAACAAAGTGTGAGGAAGTCTCACATTGATTAGGAAAGGTTAGATTTAGCACCTTATAAGTGAGATAACCCACACACCTATCACCTTAAGATTTTGGGGGAATATGTAGTGTGTGTCTCACAAGGTATGTTTCTCATAAAGAAACGCCCCAATGTAAAATGACCATTCATAATGACTCTCAAAGAATTAATTACCTAACAGTTATCTTTAGCATTGTCTTGGGAGACATGACAGGTTTTATCACAAGTATGTCTTTAAAAGAGGTTGTTTCTTTGGAAACAACGATGAAGTTGTTCTTAATGAGAATATGAGAAATAAAGCATATGGTTCTTTTTCTCAATATGGAGTATTTGTCACTAAAAATAAGGGGAAAGTCAAAAAAAATAACAAAAGGGTGATAGAGAGAATAATATAAGCATGTCAAAGTCACGATACAAGAATCGTGAGTGTTATTATTATTACAAAGCATGGCACATACAAAAATATAGTTTTTAGTAGAAAATTGAGAAAAAAGGCCATAACGGTAAGTAGAAAAAAATGTATCTTGCAGATCATAAGGATGGTTGTGTTACTACTACTACTACTACTACTACTACTACTACTACTACTACTACTACTATTTAGGATCTTGTTTTCAACATAAACATGACTCACTTAATCTTGTATCAAATGAGAGTGTGTGGATGGTTGATATTGGTATTACATGGCATGTTACACTGAGGAACGATTTTTTTTGCATCTTAGACTTCTAGTGATTTTGATGTGTTGAAGATGTATCTTAAAGAAGTCCAACCTGTTTCAATATGCCTTCTTTAATTTGATATCTATGCATATGCTTGACGATTGTGGTTATGATAATCATTTTGGTTCTTCAAATTAGAAAACTTAGCAAATGTAAATTGGTTGTGACTAGATGGGATAAACTTTCTAACTGGTATTGGACATAAATCTTTAGTTGTTAAAGACAATGGGATGCCATTGATATAGAAGCATCTTTGTCTTACCAAAGGCACATATCAATGAAAATGGGTTACATATTTTAGTAAAAAAATATGTGCTTCAGGGATTGAA
Source organism: Lathyrus oleraceus (assembly GCF_024323335.1). Taxonomy (NCBI): domain Eukaryota; kingdom Viridiplantae; phylum Streptophyta; class Magnoliopsida; order Fabales; family Fabaceae; genus Lathyrus; species Lathyrus oleraceus. Next base: position 582,180,893 of record NC_066583.1, on the reverse strand, counting down.
TAATGTTGATTTGGAGAAGTATTCTCATTATATGGTTGATAAGCAGGTCAAAGTATTTTTCAAAAGTCATCCTCCCTTAAGGAAGTCAAATTTGCTTCAACTGGTGCATTATGACATTTGTGATCCTTTAAAGATAAAATCCTTTAGAGGTACACTTCATTTTTTTTATTGATGAATGTTCCAGAAAATTATGGGTTTATGCCTTGACTATAAAAGACCAAGTGTTGTATAAGTTCAAAGAGATCCTAGATTTAGTTGTGAGGAAGATAAGCAAGAAGATGAAATATGTTCGTACTAACGATGATGGTGAGTAATATGAATTATTATATTATAAGCATCAAGGTATTGCACATGAAAAGACTCCTCCTAAAATCTTTAGTTGAATGGTATGACTCAGAATAATCGAACACTGGTTGAGAGAGTGACGTGTATGCTCTATGAAGTTATGTTGTCTAAAAAATACAAGGGTGGAGCATTGTATAAGGCAATACATATTCTTAACTCACTCCTATTAATTCTCTAAACAAATAGGTTCCATAAAAAGTTTGGTTTTGCAAGAACTTAAATCATGATCATTTTATAGTATTTAGTATAAGGTTTTGTGCATGTTCCAACGATGAAAGATTCAAGTTTGATGCAAAGTCAAAATAATGTATCTTCATCGGATATGAACATGATTAGTTTGGTTATAGGTGGTATGACCTTGTATGGAAAAGAATTCTCAGAAGTCGTGATATGGTGTTCATGAAAGACCAGACTATTAAGGCATTGATAAGGTGGAGAAGATTACACTCGAGAAAGATAATAGTTTGTATGATATTGATCCAGTTTGGTTGCATGTTTATAATATGGATATGGTTAATGGTAATGTTCAGAATGATGAGACGTATGATTATTTTGATGATCAACATTTTTGAGATAAGTACAGTATTCCAGCAAATAATAATGATGAGGAGTATGAGACCTCATGCGATGAAGATCTTGATGATGCACCTGAATCAACTTAAGTTTAATTAAGGAGGCCCAACATACAAAGACTAGCATCTTCAAGGTATCATCATCAAAATTATCACAACATAGTCAGAGTTCATCCTCCTACTTTGATGGGATACTCCGACTTAAATTAGATGGGAGACATTGATTCGAGTAGGCCCCCTTTGGATTGAATGATTAAATTTGCATAGTTGTTATGGCTCCGAAATTTAGTTTGCAGAAGTGTAAAATGTTGGCTACAACAGAGGCAGAGTTCATTGTCTTTATCGAAGCCAAATATGTTAGAATTGGACTTCTTTTTGCAGAATCTTGATTTCGTTCAAGACAAATATGTGTTATTTATTGTCAACCAAAGTGCTATTTATCTTGGTTTTATTGACAGACAAATATGTATTGAGTATTGGACTAATTTTTTAGGTAGAGAAAGACTCAAATATGTTAGTTTATTATGTATGACTTGTATAAAAGAAGATTATTCATATTAAGATTAGGGTTAAATATGTTTTGGTCCTCCTAAATATATCATATTTCATTTTTAGTTCCTCAAAAAACTTCCTTTAAAGAATGGTCCTCCTAAAATTTTACATCCACACTTTTTGGCCCCTCTTGCAACTTAGTGATGGTTTTTACAAGTTAGCGACAGAATTAGTGACAGTTTACTACTTAGTGACTGAATTATCGATGATTTTAGTAGGAGGAACCAAAGTGTGGGTGAAAATTTTTAGGAGCATCATTCTTTGAAGGAAAAGTTTTTAGGGACTAAAAGTGAAATATGAGATATTTAGGAGGACCACTAACATATTTAACCCTTAAGATTATAAGGAGGATATTCATTCGTGAAAAGAACATCGATAAAAGAGAGAAAGGAAAATGAAGGTAAATCATGTATTTCTCAAACATGTCGCATTAAAACAAATATTCGTAATAATTTTTGAAAAGCATGTTAGCAACATCGGAGTCTTCCTTGAGTAATTTTCTCCGCGAAAGTTATTTCTTTATAATCCCTAGTAACAAATCAAACAGAAAGAAATACACTACACTGATTTAAAAGTAAAATAATTGGCCAATTAAACTTTTTAAAATAATAGGAATATATGTGATGTAAAAAATAAAATAAGTAGTGCAAAATGTAAAATAGTTTTACACTATCATCCAATAAAAATTTATTATTCAGTCAAATCATAAACCTAATTTAAAAATAATAGTGTGATTTGGTCGAGTACAGAATGGTGATTGGTTGACAATATAAAACTATTTTACATTATCAGGGCATGTCCTTTATTGTCATAAACATATTCTAGCCTTCATTAAATGATGAAAATTGAGATTTCTAATTTTTCTCCTAAAAAATGAATTACTAAATATTCAAGTATCATTTGTTTTAAAATGACCATCAGTGTTATTGAAATTATAATATGTTCTAGGTCGGCCACATGCTCAGGGATCCGGTCCCACCTTTGAAGACCCGACTAATGCAAGAAAATAACTCCCTGAATTGATCTGATCCAAGAAGGTTCATCTCCAGTATGGCCACCTCTGAGTGTAGCATCCCAGGTCCATTTCAAGCACACACTAAGGCTTCTAGAACCTTCCTCTGACTATTAAATCTTCAGATCTAGAAGAAGAAGATACATCCCTCCAACGCATCCAACGGTCACTTGCATCTCACATCGGTTAGTTTGCGATTTAGTTATTCAACTCCTCTATATATGCAGATGGCTCCATTTTATGTAACCTTTTTTTCAAACACGATATGAATACTCTCTCACTCACATACTGACTTGAGAGTTGGAGTGTTAACCTTGTAGATACACCCCTTGCTTTGTCACATCGGAATCTCTCCATCATTGTGACCACATCTATTTCTAGTTCTGCTACAGAACAGAGGCGCCATCTATGGGAACCGACTTCTGATTCCCGCATATCTCCGTAATCCCTAATTTTGAGCATATTCCTCTAGCGTGAGCTTCTCCTCGACTTTAAACCAAACAATCTAACGGGTCAAAGTAAATTCGCTCTCGATCAGGAAAAATGAGGTGAACGCCAATAGAGATACATAGATTCTTCATATCTTCGTTTTTCAGCGATTCAGAACTTCATCAAACTGCAGAAATGACTCGATTGAGAACTATAGATGTTTTGATTGGCTGCATTTTGTGTTAAAACAGTTACTGTACTTAGATGTCTTGACTGATGTCATGACATGCTTAAGTAGTATGCTGCAGAATTAGCTAATACAGGATTTACTGAATGTCAAACTGGATGTTATGACATTCATCCCTGACAGCAGATACTGAATTATAGATTAATCAGTTTTTCTGTTGTAGTTCAGTATGTAGTTCAGGCTGATTTTCTGTTCTGTTATGACAGTCATTCATGACAGCAGTCTCTGAATGTCAAACTGAATGTCATGACATTCATTCCTGACAGGCCAGTTAGTGTTTCTGTTATTTATCTCAGGCTGATTTTCAGGAAACTAACAGCAGGCTGATTTTCTGTTCTGTTATGACAGTCATTCAATACAGGACTTACTGAATGTCAAACTGGATGTTATGACATTCATCCCTGACAGCAGATACTGAACTATAGGCTAGTTGGTTTTTCTGTTATGGTTCAGTATTTATCTCAGGCTGTTTTTTAGGAGAATAACAGACCTAGCACACAGCCTATTGTCTGGATGTCAAAATGAATGTTATGACATTCATTCCTGACAGCAGATACTGAACTATAGACTAGTTGGTTTTTCTGTTATAGTTCAGTATTTATTTCAGGCTGTTTTTCAGGAGAATAATAGACCTAGCACACAGCCTATTGTCTGGATGTCAAACTGAATGTTATGACATTCATTCCTGACAGCAGATACTGACTTATAGGCCAGTCAGTTTTTCTGGTATAGTTCAGTATTTATTACAGCTCAGTATTTCTTTCAGACTGGTTTTCAGGAGAATAACAGAGTTAGCATATGGCCTATGTTCTGGACGTCAAACTGAATGTTATGACATTCATTCCTGACAGCATATGCTAAAGTGTAGGCTAGTTAGTTTTTCTGTTTCAGTATTTATCTCAGGCTGTTTTTCAGGAATCTAACAGCTGTGCTAAAATCCAGGAAACTAACAAAAGAGCTAAATTCAAGAGCCCTAACAAATAGCCTATTTGTTAGCACCCTAATATGTGGAAATTAGGTTAACTTGCTAACCTTAATTTTAGGAAATACAAGTACAAGGCCCAAATCCAGTTGGGTGTTTAGGTTATAAATAGCAGATTGTAACCTAGGTTTTGTAAGCCTCAAATAATGAAAAATTAGGGGTGTGTGTGAGGTAAACCTCCCAACCTGTGGGAAGGTTACCATGTGTTTCTCAGTGCTCGAAGGCATGAGATTATTTGTAACTCAAAGCCTGTAGGTAAGAGTTTGTTATGGTCTTGAACAAAGCTGTGAAGCAAGTTCAAGTTGTTTAGCATTACATTGTAATTGTAGTGATAGGAATGGAAGCTGGAGGTTTCTATTTAGGAGTTCCTAGGTATAGATTGCATTGGGTAGGGATTAAGTGAAGAGTTGTAAACGGGGGAGCTTAACTCTGAATTAATACTGCTGATAGTGGATCTTCTTCCTGGCTTGGTATGCCCCCAGAGTAGGTGATGTTGCACCGAACTGGGTTAACAATTACTTGTGTTTTTACCTTCTGCACGTTATAATTTTGTCTGTTATAAAATAAGGTCAACCTGTAATGCTGTAACAAGTGATGTTCAAATCAATGTTGAGACATCATGCTGATAACTGTGCAGGCTCAACAGAACTAAGTGCTATGTTTGATCTCTGATGTGTCTTTGTACCAGATGGACAGAACTGGGTGTTCTTCCATTCTATGGTGATATAGTAGCAGATGTCGTGACATCTGTGAATGTGTGCATATCAGTACTGGGTTTTAATTTGTATAACTGTCTTGCTGTATTAGTAACAATGTTGGATCAGATGTCATTACTTGGAGTAGAACATCTGAACTCTGACTACACCAGAATTTCAATTGGTATCAGAGCAGGCATCCTGTTCTGTTTCTGGATGAGATCCATGGGTGATACTTTCTGGTATCTTGCAAGGAGTTATGTTAGTACTAATGTTGGAACCTGTGGAAGGTTCTGTGATTTCCCTGAATGGTCCCTTGAAGTAGGTGGATGGACTATTCATGACAGGAACTGTGTGTACCTGTCTCTGGAGGTTGGCAATTGGCCTTTGTGTGGGACAGCTGTGCTAGTACTGAATCATATTCAAACTTGGTATGTTCTTGGAGGCTGATCTGGTGAAGTGTGTGTTCATAGGTTGAGTTGTATTAGGATTTCCGCTGCATAATACCTGGCAAAACTCAAACTCTGATGTAGTTTCCCCTCTTGTGGATGAAAGGCTGTTGTATTCAAGATTTCATCATAATCGATTGAAGATGTCAAAGATACTTCAGTCTCCTCAAGTCCACTCATCATGACGTTCTCACTTCAGGATGGTAAGAATCACTTGATCACTGATTCTTTTACTCTCTTGGGTAGTGTATATGAAGACCTTGAAGACTTTCAAGGAGGGTTTGTTCCAAGGAGGTGGAACTAATGTTCTATGTGTTGTTAGAACATGTTGTTCAACAAGTATGCAGCTACTGGTTGAAGAGCAGATGTTTTTAGGTTTCAAACAAAGGGATACTTTTGTTTGGAACCTACTCCTGACCTGGAAGAGGAGACATCTATGTGTGCTAAGTTGACAAGGGTAGGGTCAACTGTGTGTGTGCTCAAGAAGGTCACTTTTAGAAGTCTGATCTCTAGAAGTGGAGCTGGTTGAGATGTGACATTGTGCAATTTCCTGCTGTTTGTCTTATTCCTATAGATTGATCAGGGTTGGATAGTTGTTCCCTGAAGTACTATGTTTTGTTGAAAGATAAGTCCCCCTGATGTTAGAAGACAATAATGGGGTAACCTGATTGCTATTTCACTTAAGAGGATTGGGACCATGAATCTAGTTATTCAAACACCACGCTCAGAAGTGACAGTTCTTTCAAGGAGTGGGAGTATGAAGATTTAGAGGTTGGTTGAGGTAGTATGCTCTGGCAATGCATATCTGCTATTGACTGGTGTTGTTTTCTTTCACTAGTACTTATGGTCAGCTGGAGTCTGATTGGTATGATTGGAGTATGTATAGGTATAACTCATAGAGTTAGTTTCCACTGGTAGGGATGATGTATGTCATGTTGAGACATTTGTGTACAATGCATGGATATTCGTGTGGAGTTCCATGATTGTTAATTTGAGAGGGAGTTTTTGTTAACCTCCTCACGTTTGGTCAGCCTAGGGTCTGGGTGGCTGTTGACCTGTGTCACATGGGTTCTGGTTGTTGTGTGACACATTTGCAAGGAAAGATTCATCTCTCTCTTTCCTAAGGGTGAATCTAATCTGGAAAGATTCTCAAAACTGTTAAGGTGCTTGCAAGCAGAAGATGTTGACACAAGAAGAGTATTTTCAAAGTATTCTTATGGTGGAAGTATCTGAAAGGAAAATTGGGAAAGGATTTAAGATCAATGTCTACTTGTGCCAAGTACAAGTATTTAATTGATTATCCTTGGAGCTCAAGATAACTGATATTTTTAAAGATGTTGGAACATCTCGTCTTCAAGACCCTGTGCAGAATCACAGGAAGGATAGTACATTGGTTTATGATCTATCACTTTGGTGGCAGCAAAAGCATATGATCTCTGAAAAGGTTTCCTGGCAAGAAACATGTTCAGCCTTGGTATGTACAAGAAGAAGAAAACATCATAGTCCTGATGGTGGTTACTTGGATCAGTTTACTTCTGATCTAGGTAAGGAAGTGCATTGGCTAATGCACACTGTGGAGTTAAGAATAAGTGGCAGCATTCTTGACATCATGGAAACAGTCTTGCTTTAGGAAGTGGAATCCTTGGTATAGCTGAAGGGTTAGTTTCTAACTGGTCCTTCTGAAGACTCATGCATCAGAGTGTCTGATGTCTTTGGAGAAGAAGCAGGGATTCATCAAGGTGTGAGCTTGGATGACTTAACTGCAAACCTGCAGGATGGAGGTTGTTTACTCAAACTTGGTTCCACAATCAAGTCTATGAGAACGTTGAACTCTTGTTCTGTGAAGGGAGGAAGTTCTTTCAAGTGGCAGAAGAAGGAGCTGAATTCAACAGCTAGATGTTAAAACACAATGTTATGACATTTGGTTCAACATCAGAATCTTAGTTGGTGAAGTGGCACATCAACTTAAGATAGAAGGGTCTACAGAGTTGTAGATTGGGTACTTCAAAAAGATCGTTCTCATTGCAGTACTATGGAGTTGCTGGATGGAGAGGATGTTACATGTTCATGTCTTAGAGAATCTAAGTTATGTTTAACATGTAGCTTGAAGTTCAAGTCTCACTTGGAAGGTCAGAATATCTTTGGGAGAAGTCTGATAAACGTGGAGAGGTCAAAAAGTGGCATTTGACTTTTTCATATGAGGATTCATGAAGGAGGTAATCAACCAGTGGCATTCGGTCTATCTCAGAAGTAAGTTCGAAGAATCAAGATAATCAACATATGGCAGCTGATTATTCTTGAGGAAAGTCTGAGACAAGTTACTTTTGAGCAGAAAAGTAGTAATTTGAAGACAAAAGGAGGTGGTTTATTTTCATCTCTTGGAGCTTGTGGAAGGAGTTCTGAGCTATCTATGGAAGATTATCTCTTGTAATGGGATGAGAATGTATATGTCCCAATTTGTGTCTGGGTTCTTTTGGCTCAAGCTAGTGACTCAGTGATATCTGAAGATTATCAGATGGTGTTTTTAGTTATGTTGTGAAGGATGTCCTAACCTATGTTAGAACATTTTGTGAAGTGGTTTTCTGTTCTGGTTAGAAGAGAGATTGACACAGAGTGTGGATGAGTTCAGCCAAGAGGATTGAACAGAGGGTGTGCTCTTGAAGACATGAAGATGTGTCTTATGTTTTACATTCATCAAGTGGTCTGGATTCTCTTTGAATCAGGAAGTATGTGAAGGTCCAACTTTGGGGTGTTGGATATGTTCATGTGTGATCTCCAAGTTTCAAGAGGAGAGTTGGTTGTTCATGACAGGGGGAGTTTTGTCTTTGCGGTGCAAGTAATCATCAAGCTTGTGGTCTATGAGTTCTCAGATAACAAGGTATGGCACCTTGTTAGTTATTGGGATGATGTGGTGTGTGTCAAGGCTGAGTGAGCAGAAGAATGTCTGACCGGATGTCATGACATTGCCTTGGACAATATTATTATTTCCTTCTGAAACTTACAGTCATAAGGAAATATGGATGTGGTGTGTCTCATTATGATATATCAGAATGAGCCTGTGTGTTACAGTTGTGTGGTACAGGTGCTGGAGTTACTGTTATTTGATGTATGCACAGATTTAGGGGGAGGAGGAGTACCCTTGTGCATTTGTGTGTCTTACTAGTTGCATCCTTAACTAGTAATTCTGTTTTTGTTGCACAGATTTAGTGGGAGGAAAAGTACCCTTGTGCATGTGTGTATTACTAGTAACCAGAAAGCTAGTAATTGTGTTGTTTCTGTTGCTGTTTAAACTACTGTTATGTTGTTTAACTGCTGATAGTTTACCTTGTGAACAAAAAGGAAAGATATATGTTTCAGCCAAAATTTGCCAAAGGGGAGCAATTTTGGTAAAACAAAGAGTGTTCACAAGATGTTATGTGTGATGTCTTAACATAAGATATCCTATGTACCTGCTGGAGTTCAAAAACATGTTCATGCAGTATTTGTTTCAGAATGTCATGCACAAGGTCATGGCATCTGATATGATATGTACCTGCTGGAAGTTATAAAAGGAATTATGGAATTATGCAGGATTTTTCCAGGATGCCAGACCCGATGTCATGACACCCTGTACACAGAACATTCAGTGTGAATGTCTGGTGTTTTGTGATTGCACACTTAATGGCAATCTGTGTTTGATTGAAGATCTGATTTGTGGCTGAAATTCGTCACTCTAAAGCAAGAGTGTGTGTCTGCTTGATCAAAGCTGTGAAGCAAGATCAAGTGGGTGTAGTCTTGATCAAAGCTGTAAAGCCAGATCAAGAGTGTGTATTCTTGATTGAAACTGTGAAGTAAAATCAAGTGTGTGTTTCTGAAATTTGCTTGTAACTTTATTGTTGTTGGTCTGTAATATTAAGTGTTGCTTTGGGAACATTTTTGACAAAAAGGGGGAGTAACAAATGTACCCCAGGACAACAGATTTCTGTGAAGATGAAGGTCCTCTAAAACAAGAGGTTATGCTGTTGTTTGCTATCTTCTATGTGTTGCTGCTGTATGAAGTTTATCTTCGGTGTGTGATTAGTGTATTAGCTAACTTCATTCTCTGCTTGGATGTGTGCTTTCCGCTGCTGTGAACTCTGTTGTGATGCCAAGTTATTTTAGCCAAAAATTTGCCAAAGGGGGAGTTTGTAGATGTTTTGATTGGCTGCATTTTGTGTTAAAACAGTTACTGTACTTAGATGTCTTGACTGATGTCATGACATGCTTAAGTAGTATGCTGCAGAATCAGCTAATACAGGATTTACTGAATGTCAAACTGGATGTTATGACATTCATCCCTGACAGCAGATACTGAATTATAGATTAATAAGTTTTTCTGTTGTAGTTCAGTATGTAGTTCAGGCTGATTTTCTGTTCTGTTATGACAGTCATTCATGACAGCAGTCTCTGAATGTCAAACTGAATGTCATGACATTCATTCCTGACAGGCCAGTTAGTGTTTTTGTTATTTATCTCAGGCTGATTTTCAGGAAACTAACAGCAGGCTGATTTTCCTGTTTTGTTATGACAATCATTCAATACAGGACCTACTGAATGTCAAACTGGATGTTATGGCATTCATCCCTGACAGCAGATACTGAACTATAGGCTAGTTGGTTTTTCTGTTATGGTTCAGTATTTATCTCAGGTTGTTTTTTAGGAGAATAACAGACCTAGCACACAGCCTATTGTTTGGATGTCAAAATGAATGTTATGACATTCATTCCTGACAGCAGATACTGAACTATAGACTAGTTGGTTTTTCTGTTATAGTTCAATATTTATTTCAGGCTGTTTTTCAGGAGAATAACAGACCTAGCACACAGCCTATTGTCTGGATGTCAAACTGAATGTTATGACATTCATTCCTGACAGCAGATACTGACTTATAGGCCAGTCAGTTTTTCTGGTATAGTTCAGTATTTATTACAGCTCAGTATTTCTTTCAGACTGGTTTTCAGGAGAATAACAGAGTTAGCATATGGCCTATGTTCTGGACGTCAAACTGAATGTTGTGACATTGATTCCTGACAGCATATGCTAAAGTGTAGGCTAGTTAGTTTTTCTATTTCAGTATTTATCTCAGGCTGTTTTTCAGGAATCTAACAGTTGTGCTAAAATCCAGGAAACTAACAGAAGAGCTAAATTCAAGAGCCCTAACAAATAGCCTATTTGTTAGCACCCTAATATGTGGAAATTAGGTTAACTTGCCTAACCTTAATTTTAGGAAATACAAGTACAAGGCCCAAATCCAGTTGGGTGTTTAGGTTATAAATAGCAGATTGTAACCTAGGTTTTGTAAGCCTCAAATAATGAAAAATTAGGGGGGTGTGTGAGGTAAACCTCCCAACCTGTGGGAAGGTTACCATGTGTTTCTCAGTGCTCGAAGGCATGAGATTATTTGTAACTCAAAGCCTGTAGGTAAGAGTTTGTTATGGTCTTGAACGAAGCTGTGAAGCAAGTTCAAGTTGTTTAGCATTACATTGTAATTGTAGTGATATGAATGGAAACTGGAGGTTTCTATCTAGGAGTTCCTAGGTATAGATTGCATTGGGTAGGGATTAAGTGAAGAGTTGTAAACGGAGGAGTTTAACTCTGAATTAATACTGCTGATAGTGGATCTTCTTCCTGGCTTGGTATGCCCCCAGAGTAGGTGATGTTGCACCGAACTGGGTTAACAATTACTTGTGTTTTTACCTTCTGCACGTTATAATTCTGTCTGTTATAAAATAAGGTCAACCTGTAATGCTGTAACAAGTGATGTTCAAATCAATGTTGAGACATCATGCTGATAACTGTGCAGGCTCAACAGAACTAAGTGCTATGTTTGATCTCTGATGTGTCTTTGTACCAGATGGACAGAACTGGGTGTTCTTCCATTCTATGGTGATATAGTAGCAAATGTCGTGACATCTGTGAATGTGTGCATATCAGTACTGGGTTTTAATTTGTATAACTGTCTTGCTGTATTAGTAACAATGTTGGATCAGATGTCATTACTTGGAGTAGAACATCTGAACTCTGATTACACCAGAATTTCAAGAACAACTCGCTCCACCGCCGCAAGCAAAGCGATTTTTATTGACGCTGGTGTGGTACTTCTAGCCACCAATCAACCAAATATTACTCCTTCAACTGCTAATGAAAACCTCAATACCAACACTCTTCAATGAATGAACGTAATTCTCCCTCCAACACAAACGGGAACAGTCCAGGCACTATTGCATCAGGTTTTGTCTCCAATTCCAACGGGGTGACCTGAGATCTTACGAGGTTTTAGCATTCTGGAAGCGGACCTTGGATTTCAAGATGCGAAAGAGTTAATTAACAACATCTACAACATTGTTCGGCAGCAAAACTCCAAGGCGGTGCAAGATAGATTCCTTCATTTGGAGGAAATCCTTCAACATGTCTAACGAAGGGAGAACACAATGCAAGCAGTCGATTCAAAAACGAATTGGTCCAAACGATCGAAGCCAACTGCAGCAAAAGAAGAAGGAAAAGTCTAGAAATCAAAAGAACGTTCCAAAGGTGATAAGCATAATTCTCCCCCCCCCCCCTAAGAGTCCAGGTGGAGACTGAGAGAGTCACGCTCCACCTCCGGACCGTGATGAGCGACATCCAAACCGAGCGCAACCCAAGCATCATTTACGCACTCGGATCTTGGAGAGAAAAATCCCTAAATTCATGCAAAAACCTCCCAAATTAGAAGAACATAACGGGAAAGGAGATCCCGACGAACACGTGCAACTTGTCAACGACCGACTCAACTACTATTGCACTGATGATGCTTCCAAATTCTAGCTATTGGCATTGACGTTGGTCGTACCGGTGCGACTATGGATCAACATCCTTCCTGACGGTTGCATCGAGTAATGGGTGGACTTTTGCGATCGACTTACCACATATTTTACAGCACAAAAAAGACAACCAGTTACCATAGCCACCCTCAATTTCATCATGCAAGGAGAAAAAGATAGAAGGTGGTCCTACATTGATCGATTCACTCAATTTGCAATAGAAATGGAAGGAACCGAAAAATCTCTTCAATGTTGGATCTTCGAGAATGGCCTCATTCGCGACCATCCTTTTTGAACCAAACTGGGAAAGAAAAAGGTGAAGACTACTCAACAGAAGTTAAATCTAGCTCAATCATGTATAACATTAGAAGATAAACTGAACACTCGCTTCGATAATCCTGCATCATCCATCGATACTCGTCCCGCGCGCCCAACGGGAAAAGATCCTTGTAGGCAGGAAGGATACCGACAAAGGGACATACAACCAATATGATAGGTATACTCTTCTAAACACTTCTACGGGACATATCTACCAAGAGTGCGTGAATACCAAGTTTAGGAAAGCAGGAATTCGACCTTCTAACACCATGCGAGAATCCGCCCGGATAGATAGATTAAAGTTCGTTTCCACGGGGGAAATAGTCATAACATTGACGACTACATCTATCTCAAAGACGTTATTTAATATTTGTTAAAAGGGTACATCTTTTCGAATACGTTCAAGGAGGAATGCAGGAACGGGAAGGATACCCTAAAACTAAATCCTCCAAATAGCTTCCTGAATCTGGTTCTAGGGCTGAGAGGGGGAAACCAACAAGAGGAAATGCCTGTGTATTTCCACCATCACTGGTGGAACACCTCGCACAAATCCCCCTTCCAAAGGAATGATTAAGAGGAAGATCGTCGATATGGTATTCATTTACCAAGGCAGGGAAACTCATTGTCGAATACCTCGAATCGGCCCATGTTGGGGTTTTATGACTCCAAAAACATTGGAGGGGTACCCAACAAGTTGTTCCCCTTGGTTATCGCAACTACTATAGGAAAATTTGATGTCTCACGGATCCTAATAGATGGAGGGAGCTCGTGTAACATCCTCTATTCATCCTTATTCGAAAAAATGGGCTTAGACCGAAAAAGCTTGATAGCGTATGACGGCTTGAATCTGCAGGCGTTTAATGGGATGACTAATCGTCCCTTGGGCTACATTGAGTTGATGATATCCATAAGAGAGGGCAGAGACATCTGGTTCATCAAACTCAATTGCACCTCAAACTCAAGTAACATAACATCCACTGTGAACCAGCAGTATTACTCAGCGACCTCAAAGCAGCCAAAAAGATACACTACACACTCCAACAAGATCAGGGAGAGAATCCCTTCATGGAGATCAACATGACTTCTATTCCAGGGTAACTTCAAAAGTTGAACATAAAAACACCAAAACATGGCTAGGCAGAGGAAATCCCACTACAAAAAAATAAGTAGCGGGATACCTGCTTGGTTATGTTTCGTTTTACTCATTTATCACATTCGTATATGAAATTTTGAAGTATAAACTTGAATGTATCCTAGGAATACGATTCCCCGTTGCAAATACGGTCATTAAATATCTAAATTGTTTGTTCTTTTGTAAATATATGTTGCAATAAACTGGGGAGCAACCTGCACAGTCGATGCCCATCCTTGGACTTTGTTGGTGCTATTGGATACGCTTCAAGCGTCCGACTACAGCAATCAAAACCCTGCAACACTTTGCATGCACGAAGTCATGGGTGTTTTCAGATACGCTTCGAGCGCCCGACTATAGCAATCAATTTCCCATAGTCCATTGTGCGCCTTTAGAATCCAGGGGAGTTGTCGGAGACACTTTATGTAAGAACAAAATTAGTTCTACAATAGATTCCAGGATTTTGATGATAACAAAGGATGAAACCAAAAATGGCACCCTAACGAAATTTCTCTAAGTGCGCAGGACTCTGAACAAGAACAAAGGAATCTGATCGCTTTATCAGAAACAAACTCTGATCAGATACAAAGTACTAGAAGATCAGAAGCATCTGAAGAAGAAGTGCGCTCTAGAAGTTTTGACTCTGAGCAAAACAGGACAGCAGAATACCAGAAGCTCTATACCTCCACTGGACTCAACTCTGATGATCTAAAAGACCAGTACTCTTAGAAGCTCTGATGTAACCTCAACGCAATCTCCGAGATAACAAGACTCTGATGAAGATTCTCCAAAATCCAGAAAGAGTAACGGAAACAACTTCTTCAAATGGAAAGAAAGTATATTTGGAAAGAATTTATTCAGGGAGACATTTTGGTCATGGCAAGAAACACAGAAGTAATGACTTTGAATGCTCATCAAAGACCAATATTCTGTCATCACTCCAACGGTCCTTTCACCACTATATAAAGGACAGCATACATCAGTGAGACACACAACAACAACGCACAGAAAACTCCTTACTCTCTCTCTTAGTTTTTCACGAGCTGCTGCTCATACGTGAAAACACTTGCTTGCTCTATTTGCTGTAATATTTGCTTACTCTTAGAAGCACTTTCAATTACAATTATTTTTGCTAAATTACTTTTGTTCCTCAAGTGACTCTGCGTAGTCTGTATACTTGGGAGGACTAAGAGATCACTCTCTTAGACGGTTGGTTGTATTAATCTTTCAAGATTAGTGGATTAAGTCCTTTTTGAAGGCGAAATCACCTTGGCCGGGTGGACTGGAGTAGCTTTGTGTTATAAGCGAACCAGTATAAAATTCTGTGTGTTCTTCTTTTGAAAAAGCGTTTATTTTCCAAAACAATTCAAACCCCCCTTTCTTGTTTTTCTCACCTTCAATTGGTATCAGAGCTTCGGCTCTGTTATTGATTTTCTAATCAAACACTTAACAGTGTAGAGAGATCCAAAACGAGAAAAACTATGGCCAACACCAATGAAAGAGACAGTTACAATGCCAAGCCTCTAGTCTTTGATGGAGAGAAATTCGATTACAATGTCAAAAAGATAGTCAGAAGCTTGCCAAAGAAGTGGAAACCCATGGTCACAGCCTTAAAGCTTTCAAAGGATCTGAACAACATCAGCCTTGAAGAGCTTGTCAGCTCACTCAGAAGTCATGAGATAGAACTGGAGGAAGATGAGCCTCAGAAGAAGAACAAGTCTGTAGCATTAAAGTCCAGATCTGAAAGGCGCAAGTCTGACAGAAACAAAGCCTTCCAGGCCGAAACAGATGCTGATGACTCTGAACAGGAAGATTCTGATGATGAAGAAGAATTATCCCTCCTGACCAGAAGAGTAAAACAACTCTGGAGAAAGAGGAATAATAACTTCAGAAGACCAAGACCCAGAGGGGATCGATCAGAATCAACCTCAAAAGGTAAAACTAACAAAGATGTTACTTGTTATGAATGTAAAGAAACAGGTCACTACAGGAACGAATGTCCCAAGTTAAAGAAAGATAGTTCCAGAAAAGAGAACTTCAAGAAAAATTCTCTCAGAACCAAAAAGGGACTGATGGCCACCTGGGATGACAGCGAATCTGACTCATCAGAATCAGACTCTGATGAACAGGCTAATGTAGCACTGATAGCTACCACATCCAAGAACACCTCAGATGAAGAATTTGAATCAGAAGAGGTATTTTCTGAACTCTCTCGATCTGACCTAGAATCATGTCTGTCTGAAACTCTCAGCTCATATCAGAAACTAAAACAAAAATTTAAAGTTGTAAAAGGCGTTCTTGAAGAAACATTAGAAGAATGTGGAAAACTTGAGATAACAATCTTAGAATTAAAAGATGAAAACAGATCTTTGACATTAGAAAGAGATGCAACAAAGAAAAATTGCTCAAAACTTGAAGAAGCGTTATCTCAAGCTCCACAAACTTCAAACACAATAATTTATAAATATGAAAAAGCTTTTCAAAAGTTTCTGAAAAATGGGATAGGGAGGAGTATTATGGCATCCATGATTTATGGAGTCAGCCAGAACAATAGAAGAGGAATTGGGTATGATCCTAGTGAAGATAAAACTTCTACTAATGAACAACCTAAATCTCCATTTTCATATCACTATACACACACACAAGAGCAAAAATTTAATAATGCTAGAAAACCCAAAGTGTTAAGAAGCTCTGGGAAAACTAATCACAAAGGACCCAAAAGAATCTGGGTACCAAAGGATAAGATTGTTTATGTTGCAGATATCCTATGCAGCAGAGTTAAAACACCAGTCATGGTACCTGGACTCTGGATGCTCGCGACACATGACAGGAAGAAAGTCTATGTTCCAAAGCCTGGAACTTAAAGATGTTGGATTCGTAGGCTTCAGAGGAGATCAGAAAGGAAGGATCAGAGGCTCCGAAACTATTGGTAATGGTACTCTTCCCTCTATATCTGATGTGTTATATGTAGAAGGATTAATGCATAATTTGTTATCAATAAGTCAATTAAGTGATAACGGTTATGATGTAATCTTTAATCAAAAAACATGTAAAGCCATAAATCAAAATAATGGTTCTGTCCTATTCACTGGCAAGAGGAAAAACAATATTTATAAAATAAATCTTTCTGATTTAAAAGAACAAAATATGAAATGTCTGATGTCTGTTCACGAAGAGCAATGGGTATGGCATAGACGCTTGGGCCACATTAGCATGAGAAAATTGTCTCAGCTAAATAAACTCGAGTTAGTCAGAGGCCTACCTAAACTGAAGTTTTCTTCAGATGCTCTGTGTGAAGCATGTCAGAAAAGAAAATTTTCAAAAACATCTTTCAAAAAGAAAAATATTGTTTCTACCTCTAAGCCTCTGGAACTTCTTCACATTGATTTATTTGGTCCTGTGAAAACAGCATCAGTCAATGGAAAGAAGTATGGACTAGTCATTGTTGATGATTTCAGTCGCTGGACATGGGTAAAATTCCTAAGGCACAAGAGTGAGTCTCACTCTGTATTCACTAGCTTCTGTTCCAAAGTGCAAAATGAAATCGACTCTAAAATCATCAGAGTCAGAAGTGATCATGGTGGGGAATTTGAAAATAAATTTTTTGAGGAATTATTTGACTCTAATGGAATATCCCATTATTTCTCCTGCCCTAGAACTCCACAACAAAATGGAGTTGTAGAGAGGAAGAATAGGACACTCCAAGAGATGGCCAGAACCATGATCAATGAAACAAATATGGCTAAGCACTTTTGGGCCGAAGCTGTAAATACAGCGTGTTACATTCAGAATAGAATCTCCATAAGACCTATTCTGGAAAAGACTCCCTATGAACTGTGTAAAGGAAGAATACCAAACATTTCATATTTTCATCCTTTTGGATGCTCTTGTTTTATCTTAAATACTAAGGAACATCTGAACAAGTTTGATTCCAAAGCACAAAAAGGCATTATGTTAGGATACTCAGAACGCTCTAAAGGCTACAGAGTATACAATACAGAAACCAAAATTGTGGAAGAATCAATTCATGTCAGATTTGATGATAAGCTTGACCCTGAAAAGTCAAAGCTAGTTGAGAAATTTGCAGATTTGGAGATCACTCTTGCAGGATCTGACGAGAAGATTGAAGCTCCAGAAGCAACTGACACTCAAACTTCAGAAGAAACTAACTTCCCAGTTATCCCAAAGAAAGCTAAAAGTCGCCACAACATATCTGAAGAGTTGATTCTGGGAAATAAGGACGAACCTGTCCGAACTAGGTCTACCTTCAAGACCTCTGAAGAAACTCCTCTGGGACTAGTATCTCTGATCGAGCCTTCTTCCTGTGATGAGGCACTTCAAGATAGCGACTGGGTTCTAGCCATGCAAGAAGAACTAGACCAATTCACAAAGAACGACGTCTGGGATCTTGTTCCTAGGCCCAGAGGCACTCACGTTATCGGAACCAGATGGGTGTTCAGAAACAAGCTGAATGAGAAAGGAGAAGTTGTCAGAAACAAAGCTCGACTGGTGGCTCAAGGTTACAGTCAACAAGAAGGTATTGACTACAATGAAACCTTTGCTCCAGTCGCCAGGTTAGAATCTATTCGTTTACTTGTATCATTCGCTATAAATCATTCTATCAAATTGTATCAAATGGATGTCAAGAGCGCATTCCTTAATGGCTATATATCAGAAGAAGTGTATGTCAACCAACCTCCAGGTTTTGAAAATCCAAATTATCCAGAACATGTTTTTAAACTTAAGAAATCTTTATACGGACTTAAACAAGCTCCCAGAGCTTGGTATGAACGATTAAGTAATTTTCTTCTGGAACATAATTTTATCAGAGGGAAAGTTGACTCCACACTCTTCTGTAAAAACCTTAACAATGATCTCATGATATGCCAGATATACGTTGATGATATCATTTTTGGTTCAGCTAACGCCTCTGTATGTCAAGAATTCTCTGAGCTAATGCAGGCAGAATTTGAAATGAGCTTAATGCAAGAACTAAAGTTCTTTCTAGGAATTCAAATAAACCAAACTTCAGAAGTCACGTACATTCATCAAAGCTAATACACAAAAGACATTTTGAAGAAATTTGATATGGCTGAATGCAACTCTGCAAAGACTCTCATGCATCCAACCTGCATTCTTGAAAAAGAATAAGTCAGTAAAAAGGTTTGTCAGAAGCTCTATCGTGGTATGATAGGCTCCCTTCTCTATCTGACTGCTACTCGCCCTGATATTCTATTTAGTGTTTGTCTTTGTGCCAGATTTCAATCAGATCCCAGAGAAACTCACTTAACAGCAGTTAAGAGAATTCTCAAATATCTGAAAGGAACTCCTAACCTGGGCCTGATGTATGAGAAAACATCAGAGTATAGACTATCCGGTTTTTGTGATGCAGATTACGCAGGAGACAGAATGGAACGAAAAAGTACATCTGGAAATTGTCAGCTCTTGGGAAACAATCTGATATCCTGGGCTAGCAAAAGACAATCAACCATAGCCCTGTCCACTGCAGAAGCGGAATACATCTCAGCATCACTGTGCACTACTCAGATGCTCTGGATGAAGAATCAGTTAGAGGATCTGCAAATCTTCGAGAGTAACATTCCTATCTTTTGTGATAATACTGTTGCCATTTGTTTAAGTAAGAATCCCATTTTACACTCCAGAGCTAAGCACATAGAAATAAAACATCATTTTATCAGAGACTATGTTCAGAAAGGGGTAGTAACATTGAAATTCATTGATACTGATCATCAATGGGCTGACATATTTACTAAACCTTTAGCTGAAGATAGATTCCTCTTCATCCTAAAGAATCTGAACATTCAAAATTGCCCTGAATAATATGTGCCTCTGAAGTTGTAAAATGAGACTCTAATGTAAACACAATGGATTCTGCCTCTGACTCTGATACTCCTACCAAGTTAGAAGCTATCTGAGTTAGAATTCTCCAGGAACCAATCCTTTGGTATTCCTGAAGACCAGATAAAGCAAACATGTGGAGTACCTTGCGTCTGACCTTGGAACTTCTAGACAGCTGTCTAGCAGTAATCAAGGAACAGTCTCTTGAGATCTCCTCGAGCAGTGTACTAGCTGTTGGGATTAGACATCATTTATGAGCTGTAATCATTTTTCCCTCTAAACGTGCTGACTTGGTTTTTGTGCTAAACTCTGTTTTATGTGTCGTTTTGCATGCGCCCTAATTTGGGTATTTAAACACATTCATTTCACACATTGCACACTTTTCACTCTCACGCACCCTTAAAACCTCAGCTCTCTCAAGGCATTCCTGCAAGCA
This sequence comes from Lathyrus oleraceus, assembly GCF_024323335.1. Taxonomy (NCBI): domain Eukaryota; kingdom Viridiplantae; phylum Streptophyta; class Magnoliopsida; order Fabales; family Fabaceae; genus Lathyrus; species Lathyrus oleraceus. Next base: position 582,161,047 of record NC_066583.1, on the reverse strand, counting down.
TTCTTCATCTTCATCTCAGTTTTCAACAACATCATGGATGCTCAACAACAAGCAGTTTACAACTTCTCTTAACAAATGGGTTCAAGCGAACAAGTCCAAAGCTCAAGCAACCCAAACCCAGCGGTTACTGGTGTAGTCACAACTCCAGTCTACAAGGAGCCTCACATTCTCGATCGTGAGCCTCACATTCATCTTGCTACGCCATTTGAGAAACTGGAAGTATTATGAAGATCATTGGTGGACTTTGACAACATGAAAAGGAATGGCATCGACCTCACTGAAGAACTCGGCAATCAAGGTTGGGGTAACTACTTCAAACGTCTATATGGTCCTGTTTACACAAATCTTGTGAAGGAATTCTGGAGATTCGCTGATGCTGATGATCATTTCATCGTCTCCTATGTTCTGGGAGTCAAGATAGTGATAACTGAGAAGTCTATTGCTGCTCTTCTGGGCATGGAAAAGGATGGAGGCAGAAGAATCTACAACATCAATCCTAGGGCAAAATACATGTCCCAAGAGATTAACCCAACAATCTTCAAGCAGAACGCAGAAGGCAATTCCTCCAAGAACAAGGAGCTACTTCAGAACCTTCGGGTTTGGCTGAAGATCATTCTGGGTACCATCCATCATCGCCCAGCGTCAAATTCCTCAGACTACATCAACACAAACCAGAAGTGCATTCTGTACTGCATCCACAAGGGTCTGAAGCTCTGCCTTCCAGCACTTCTCTTCAAGTACCTCAGAGACTCTGCGCGAGATACCAGAAACCACATGAAGCCCAGAAACTACATTCCTCTGGGAAGGCTAATCTCTGACTTTCTGATTGAAAGTCGTCTGGTGGACCACCTGTTAAAGTTCAGACTCATGGAGGATGTGACGATCGACACTGGTAAACCGCTCAACGCCAAGAATCTGAAGAGCATGGGGGTTCTGGATCAGGTCAGAGTCAAACCTACTCTGGACACTTCCTGGGATGCTTTAAAAGATTAGAGGGAGATCCCCCATGGACTCTATCTGTTCTCAAAGGAAGACCCTCGAGATGTAATCCTCTTCTATCTGGATAATCTGATGAAAGAATGAGTGGATATCTTAGACTTCAACCTAAGCGAGTTGCCAGAAACTGCTCCAAACTTCATGAAGCATCAACGAGGACCCTCTGAGAAGGCAAGACAAGCGAAGAAAGCAAGACTAGGAGAATCCTCCGGATCAAGACCTCTAGCACCTCTGCATGAGCCTTCTGGTAAGTCTGTTTCTCTTGCTCCCTCTGCGCAAACACATTCAATTGCTTCTTCTATCCCTCTACCTACACCTATATACACTCACTCAGAAACCCCTCCTTCAACCACCAGAACATCTCATCAACCATCCCAGAAATTCAACCTTGCCACCACCACCTTACCCCTATCTGGAGCAGAAAGGCTGAATGAAATCACCTCTTCATCTTCTTCCCCAGAATCACCCCCCTACTTCACCATTTCATCTGACACAGAACCTTCTGACCCCTCTTCTCCCATTCTAGCCCAACTTCAGACTCAGACTTTGGCCTCACAACAGCCACAACAAACCCCACCTGAACCTGAAGTCACCTCACCACCCGCAGAACAACCAAACCCAACACCATCTGACCTTCAACCTTCTGAACCAAACACCTCTGACACACCCTTACCAAACACTTCCGCTGAACCACAAACTCTCAACCTAAGCCCTCCCACTTCTCCACCTCCACCATCTGAACCACAAAACACCCTGCCAACCCTAAAGGAAGCAATAATGTTGTTTGCAGGAGCCTCAGTTAACAAGGTCAAGTCTCTGACCATAAACTTTGGCATCAGTGATGATCCTTCAGCTGTTCGGACACACTGGAACAGAGTTATTGGTTGGATGACCTCTGAAGCCTTCAAGCTGAAGAGCCTCTCTGAGCAAGTCAGAAACGACTTCATCAGAGATGTTGAAGTTAGACTACAGGAGCGCTTAGCCAGAGAAGCTGAGGAGAAAGCCAGAAAGGAAGCAGAAGAAAAAGCTAGGCAAGAGGAAATTCAAAGACTTAAGGAAGCTGAAGCCAAAACTCTAGCTGACGCTGCTGCTGTTGAAGCTGAAGCAAAAGCTGCTGCTGAAGCTGAAGCTAAAGCCGCTGCTGAAGCTGAAGCTCGTCGTGCTGAAGAATCTGCCAGCAGGGTAGAACCGAATGCTCTGACTCAGGGGGAGCCTTCCACCTTTGTCCCTCTGGTTCTCAAGACTCTTGAAGATCTTCAGAAGGAGCAGAAGGAAGTCCGAGCTAGATTGGATCAACAGGATTTAGTCAACGTCAACATTCAGAATCTGCTGACCCAGCTGCTTCAGAGGATGCCTCCACCTCCCAACCCTTAGGCACCTAGGATTTTCCTTTGCTGATTTGCTTGTTGCTATCTGTTTCTACTTGTTTTCGCTTTCTGCTGTTTGTGCTTAATATCTGAATATATATACATTTTCCTTTCCTTTATTTTGCTAAGTCTTTTTGATTCTGACAAAAAGGGGGAGAAATAAAAACAGCTCTGATGAAAACATATCTAAATCCTTTAGTACTCTGCGAACATTTTATTCAATAAAATGGTTCTAATCCTTTTTGACTCAGATATCTGCAGAAGAGTATCTAGAAACATCATAGCATGGAAGCTCCGGTAAGAACTTCTGAACTCCCAGGCTTATCTCAGGGGAGCTCACTTCTATCTGATATGATAAATTCTTATCTCTAAATGTTTCATCTCTAAATTAAGATTGTTTTGTCATCATCAAAAAGGGGGAGACTGTAAGAACAAAATTAGTTCTACAATAGATTCCAGGATTTTGATGATAACAAAGGATGAAACCAAAAATGGCACCCTAACGAAATTTCTCTAAGTGTGCAGGACTCTGAACAAGAACAAAGGAATCTGATCGCTTTATCAGAAACAAACTCTGATCAGATACAAAGTACTAGAAGATCAGAAGCATCTGAAGAAGAAGTGCGCTCTAGAAGTTCTGACTCTGAGCAAAACAGGACAGCAGAATACCAGAAGCTCTATACCTCCACTGGACTCAACTCTGATGATCTAAAAGACCAGTACTCTTAGAAGCTCTGATGTAACCTCAACGCAATCTCCGAGATAACAAGACTCTGATGAAGATTCTCCAAAATCCAGAAAGAGTAACGGAAACAACTTCTTCAAATGGAAAGAAAGTATATTTGGAAAGAATTTATTCAGGGAGACATTTTGGTTATGGCAAGAAACACAGAAGTAATGACTTTGAATGCTCATCAAAGACCAATATTCTGTCATCACTCCAACGGTCCTTTCACCACTATATAAAGGACAGCATACATCAGTGAGACACACAACAACAACGCACAGAAAACTCCTTACTCTCTCTCTTAGTTTTTCACGAGTTGCTGCTCATACGTGAAAACACTTGCTTGCTCTATTTGCTGTAATATTTGCTTACTCTTAGAAGCACTTTCGATTACAATTCTTTTTGCTAAATTACTTTTGTTCCTCAAGTGACTCTGCGTAGTCTGTATACTTGGGAGGACTAAGATATCACTCTCTTAGACGGTTGGTTGTATTAATCTTTCAAGATTAGTGGATTAAGTCCTTTTTGAAGGCGAAATCACCTTGGTCGGGTGGACTGGAGTAGCTTTGTGTTATAAGCGAACCAGTATAAAATTCTGTGTGTTCTTCTTTTGAAAAAGCGTTTATTTTCCAAAACAATTCAAACCCCCCTTTCTTGTTTTTCTCACCTTCACTTTACACGTCTAACTAGAGCAATCAATCCCCCCAAGGGTGCTATCAGAGACGTTTTTCACGTCCGAATTCCATCATTCAAATACCCATTGTCAATGAAATACACGCTTTCACACGTAGCTTGCACAACCCCCCCCCCCCCCCCCTCTCTCTCTGGATCTAGCCAATCCTAGGGCAAGCATGATGAATCCTGAAAACATCAACCTCGATCTGAGTTATAGCCTCGTGGGAAAGAATGGGGATCCTTTACCTTTGATGGGGTAAGATCCTCTATAAGGTGGAGCATAGTTCAAAGCATGGTCGCATCTAGTTGACTTTATTCCCTTTGTTTGTAAGTATAACTCGAAACACCGCTGCGACTAACCAGACTTATCCTTATCCATGAGAACATGATTAAGGCATAGTCGTGTCTAGCAGGTTTGACATGAAATACTTACAGGTACCACTAAGAGCCTAAAAATGCTCCAAACCAAACTCACATTCCACCAGTTTTGATCCTACATACAAACACTTCGAACAACAATAACACTTTCTTCGTGTAAGCGCATTCCAACTACAACCTCACGCTACTACCTCAGCATCCTGTAGAGACGAAGCTTGTATCTTAATATAAAAATATGAAATATAAAGAATACATTCATGCGGATAGATCAACGCCTAACACTAGCCACTCGAAAACAAAACATATGGTATCATGCGAGGTTAGGTACGATTTGATGCTTTTCTAGGACAATTTTCATGGCAGAAAAGCTTCATAAATTACCGGTATATAAGGAGGAGACAATATTACGAAGTCAAACTACATCTTAAATGAAACAAAGGCAATTTAAATGAAGATAATGAAGAATTCAACTAACAATGAAGTTACAATACAAAAAGAAAAGGTTGGGGGGAGGAGTACATGGACCTTACTCAAGGAGAGAGAGACAATACGGCCATGTTGAACAACTTGATCAACGTAGATTTGCTCTCTTGAAACAATCAGTGGATGATGAAAATGCTCCACTTCTTGCAATGAACTTTTAAAAGATTCCACAACCACCCCAAGGTTCACATAGGAGGATTATTTCATATGTTGAACTACATAAGCATTTTTCAACACAAGAACTCCAGCTCCCCCTGAGCAGACTCAAGAGCCCAGGTCCTTTCCTCCAATTCCCTCGATAAATGGACCGCCTGATTACCAACAGTGTCGAGAAGTTTAAAAGGAGCGAAAGCTTTGTGTACCTCCTTTAGAGAAGCGTGACTTTTCTGCAGCTCCCTTAAATAAGCATCTCGTTCGAATGCCAAACTAGTCACACTCCTCTCCAGCCAGACCTTCTCTTCACGTACTCGCTCGGACCAAAGAGCTTCCCAGTAGTCGGATCCAGCACGAGACAAAGCTACGAAATCCCGCTTAGTAGAACGAGCCAAAGTATAAAACTCCTCACGTAAGGGTTGCCTGGAGAGGTCGACGAAATATGCTCAGTCATCACTAAAGGGAGAATCGAAGTGATCATGAGAGGGGTCGGGGCGAGAATCAGGATTCACCTGCAAACCCAGAAGAGAAAGAAGATTTATGCCTTGACTAGTTGGTTGTATCCCCCGCCTTAAATCTGGACCCTTACTTTATCCTCCATCGTGGTTGCACAATAATTCAATTGTTATTCCAAGACAAACACGGTAAAGGAAAGACAACATTGAAGAACAAAGAAAACTCTGAACTTACGAAAGACAGTCCAGCGACCTTCACGAGAACAAGACTCCATCAACAAGGAAACACCTATCAAACGCTTCTGACACCTCTTCTCAACTTCGTCCAAAGGGGCCGCACCACCGACTTAGCCCAAATGGTCGACAAACTCTAATAGTTTCCTCGTCTAAAAAGAATCCTCGTCGGTAAAGTCACTTTCTTTACATTTGCTTCCCACTTCTGACTCGACCGCACAAACACAGTTATGTGAGCCTCTGGGAAAGGGGTGACCAAAAAGAACCGGTCTGTGAAGGAAGGGGTTCAGGAAAAGCGAAAAAAAATCCATATTGTCGACACCAAAAGAACCAGACCCCGTCCCCTTGGTCAGGCCAGAGTACCTCGACCGCAGCAAAAAAAATGAAAGAATAAAACGATAGAAGGTTTTTCCTTCATATACTCACACCAATGTTGATAAGTTTTAACATACACCAACTAGTAGGATGAAGTTGAGATGGAGCCACCATCAAATAGTTGAGAACACCCACTTCGAAAGTAGTAAAGGACAAACAGACTCCTAGAAACGAAAAGAGATACTCATAAAGAGGAATGATATAGTAATCATATTCGTTACAAATTTTGTCTTCGTCGTCGGGGATGGTAAGCCCCCAAAGCGACAGTTGACCAATGTCAAAGAAGGCCCTATCCAAGTTCCCCTCTTTAGTAAAAACTGAGACAGTCGAAGAAAATATGAAACTTTCCCATGAAGAAGAGGAGTTTGTCATGTTCTTATTTACGATCTTCTGTGGTCTCTTTGTCATGGTATGATAGTTAACTCAAGAGCAAGAAAGAGACACTTTTGAGAAAGAAGAAAGGCAAACGATTCAAAAATAATATGGAAGAACAACCTAGAATAAAGATGGTTTTTGTTCTTCCCTAATTTAGGATCTGACTTTATTAAGCGAAAAATGTCTTATCAATCACTTCCCTCGCACGTAATGCTTGAGTGGTTCAGTTACCTAAAAAGATCGTAATCACTCATCCAAAAGGCACATGAAGTACAAAGTGGTTGGGGGCAAAGGGAGTTCGGTCGGTTACCGATGTATGAGAATCTTTCAAACTCTCGCACTCATTTCTTAAACGCGAGGACTTGCGGGACAATTGTTCTGATCTGCCACATGCTCAAGGATCCTGCCCCACCTTCAGAAACCCGACTACCGCAAGGAAAGAACTCTACATATTGATCCAATCCAAGCAAGTTCCATCTCCAATTCGACCACCTCCAACATTTCTCTGACTATTAAACCTTCAGTAATGTAGAAGCAGAAGATTCATCCCTCCAACGCAT